>NC_088931.1:84337500-84560000 GCF_038396675.1 Hydra vulgaris
TATATATATATACGCCACTCAGAGTATATATATATAGCATATATATATATATATATATATATATATATATATATATATATATATATATATATATATATATATATATACGCCACTGAGAGTATATATATACAGCATATATATATATATATATATATATATATATATATATATATATATATATATATATATATATATATATATATATATATATACGCCACTGAGAGTATATATATACAGCATATATATATATATATATATATATATATATATATATATATATATATATATATATATATATATATAATACGCCACTGAGAGTATATATATATAGCATATATATATATATATATATATATATATATATATATATATATATATATATATATATATATATATATATATATATATATACGCCACTGAGAATATATATATATATATATATATATATATATATATATATATATACATATATATACATATATATATATATATATATATATATATATATATATATATATATATATATATATATATAGCACATATATATAGCATATATATATACAGCACATATATATAGCATATAAATATATATATATATATTTATATATGTGCTATATATATGCTATATAATGTGCTATATATATATATATATATATATATATATATATATATATATATATATATATATATATATATATATATATATATGTTATATATATGTGCTAAATATATATACTCTCAGTGGCGTCCCGATGAGAATAGCATGGGGGGGGGGGGGGGGTAAAATAACTTTTTTTCGACTAGATTTACATTTTATTTGAAAAAGACCAAAAAAAGATAAAAAGGTCCTCATTTTTAAATATTTGCCGACTGAAAGTCTACATTTGCCGACAAGGTAGATATAGCCGATATTTACCGACAGGTTTTTTATAGTCGGGGGGTTAGACTTTCCCCCCCCCCCCCATATATATATCAGGGCCGACGACAAGAAGTGGGGGAAGGGGTGGACACGTGCCTCCTCCCCCCCTTTTCTTTTAAAGGAATTTTTTTATTTTAAGAAAATTCTAAATATAGAAGAATTTTTTTTTTTAATTTACAGTTGCGCCCCCCCCCCACCCCCACTTCAAAACCCGTGTTGTCGGCTCTGTATATCTGTATATGTAAACATTTTATTCGTAGAATCGTTTCTGTGAATCCTCAGAAAAAGTACCAATTAGTACCTAAAAAAAACGAAAGGGTTCCAAAAACTAAAATTCAAAACCATATACACAATCGATTGCTAAATTAGCATCTGCTAAAGTTGCTTCTCATTATCGTGTGTTCATTTTCTTACTTCTGATTCCATTCTCTACATCTACAAAACTCTTATTCGTCCCTGTATGGAATACTGTTTTCATATTTGGGCTGGCTCTTCTAACTGATGAACTATTCTTTATTTCTTCTTGACAAGGTCCAAAGTCACTAGTCTCTTTGTCTGGAAAGCTCCGTTTATGTTGCTGTATCTGTAATTATCTTTTTGATTTCTTCATTTTTAGGCCTTTATTTTAATTTCAATTCTTTTACAAATTATTTCATCAGTGCGTTTTAACTGAAAGTCAGAGGGGAAGGGAGTCAGGGAGGGCACTTTTAAATAATTCCTCATAATTTACATAGGAAAATACACATAGTGTAGTCACTTGTGGAGCATGTTTAGCCATAAACGTTTGAGAGAAAAGAAGTCATTGATTATATTAGAAAAAATGTTAGTGTATTAGTAATACTATTTGAACAGATGTTCAGTGTTATAGCAGGTAATTAAGAAAAGAAAATGGGAACGGTATATCCGTCTTACTACTAAATAAATATATATTTATTTAGTAGTAAGACGTATATAATATATATATATATATATATATATATATATATATATATATATATATGTATATATATATATATATATATATATATATATATATATATATATAAAATATAAAATATATATATATATTTATATTTTATACTTATTTTATTTTAAAACCCAGCTAAAATTGTGACAAAATTACATGTATTTTGTGATTATTGAAATTCGCAGCCAGAGCAAAAATCAATGCATTATGATATGGTTTCTCGCTTCATATTTAGCTTAAACGGGTTATAGAGTTGTTTGTTTTATGTTTAGTTTACATGTAGTTTATGGTTTACTGCTATATATAAAGTTCGCAACTAGAACAAGTAAGTCTAATCACTAGTGGTCGAAAATATTCGTTTTATACTAAGTTTGTATTTAATCACAATTTATTTCGTTTAAGTGAGATTATTCGTTTATATCTAGTTCACATATTCAGGGAAGGGATAGGGGGGGGGGGGGGAAGAAATGGGAGGTGGATTTCCATCACATTCGCGTTACGACGAATTACGCAGCTCTAAATATATTTTTTTATTTGGCAAGAAACATAAATACTAAAAATGGCGACCACTCCAACATCACAAACAGGAAAAGTTAGTTCTTCAACACTTTTGCCGCCAACAACTCCACAGCGAACAAGCACATTAGATAAAAAAAAAAGTGGAATAATAGGAACATTGACTAGAAGGTCTGCAAAGTCAAAAAAGGAAGGTAATGGTTTCTGTAAAACTTCATAGTTTTATATATCTCTTTTTACACAAATACACATTCATAAAAACATACCTTTAAATAAACGTTGTAATGTAAATAATAAAAAATAAAGTTGAATAACAGTTGCTTTAATTAGATGTGTTACATTCAAGCTAGTCTGAGTTAAAAGGCTTGTAAGCATCTTATGATGTTTTTCCTCTTAACTATATCAACCTGGTACTAAAATGGCCGGACGTGTACTTCAGGCACACACCTTAATTAAGTGCGAAAAAAAAAGAATTTTACTCGTAACGAGTATTATAGAAAACTATAGCCTAACCCCGACCCTAACTAAAAAGGTTATTTTATTGAAAACCATACACTAACCCCTGATTTTAGAAAGGTAACTAAAATACTTGTCTGCACTAAAATAAATTACAAGTTTTGAAAGTATTGTGTTAAATGAAGATTAAAAGTATAATTATTTTAAAGTGTATAAAGAGTGCTGCTACATCAATTATCTATAAGTCTACTGCTACAAGGGAGTGCTACTATATCAACTATCTTATAGCCTCCTGCCACAAGGAAGTGCTGCTGCATTGACTGAGGGTTTGGCATGGCATAAAATTATTTTTTGCCAACCTTAAGCACATTCAGGTTGGCAACACCGAATGCGTACCCTTATTCTGAGGGTTATATATATATATATATATATATATATATATATATATATATATATATATATATATATATATATACACATAAATTTTTTTTTCAAGTTGCTGAGTTAGAAGAACAAGGTCGAAATGCTATAGAAGGTCCAAGTTCCCCTAACCAAGAAATTTCACCAGATTCATTTTTCCTAGGTTAATTATTAAATTTTTTTTTCTTTTTTACTTATTTAATAACTATTTGTGTGTGTGTGTGTGTGTGTGTCGGTGTGTGTGTGGGTGTGTATATAATTTTTCAGGTTTATTTTTATGTTGTTTTTTAAATATGTCGATAGTGTTTCTTAAACATGTTAATGATGTTTTTTTAACAATAAAATAAGATGTTGTTTGTTGTAGATATTATGTAATTTACAGCTTGTGATATTGTCTTTATTTTATGTCTATATATGTATATTGTTTGTTAAAATAATTTTATGCTATTACAAATATCTGAAGGGCAGATTATCTTTAACTTATGCATATATATTTTGTTTATTTTTTTAAGGGTAGTTGTTGGCTGATTTTGAAATGTAACAATATATTTCTCTATAAATATAAAATAATATTTATAACTGATATTTTTGTTTAAAAATTTAATATTTATAATAATTTCGTTATAATAAATAAGTTATAATATTATAAATATAAATTTATAATCCAGACAGCTAGTAATTATAAATATATATATAAGCATTAAATATTTATTATAATAATTTTTAAATTAAATATGAAATTATATTACTATAAGTTACTATTTGTTTAATAAACTTCTGAGACACTAAAAATAGTTAATTTAAGTTAATTTAAATTTATGGCAATAAATATGTTAAATTGCTTTGTTTTACATCATATCAGTCTAATAGATCTCTGCTCTTTTTTCTTATGTTAATACCTTTCAAAATATTTATTTAGATGAGGGTCAAGAAAGATTTATGGTTGAAAAAAGTTCACTCGATGAACCAAAAGTAAAAGAGCTCTGTGAAGTAATATAAATGTTATTTATATAAATCCCTTTATAGTATTTTTTACATATATACATACATACACACATACATACAGGAGTGTACCCTTCTGTTTTTTCCTGGTTGTCCTGTGGGCGACTGAAGTAGTATTTATTTTTCATTTGAGTCGTCTGCTATTATAATCAGTAGTCTGATATAACAGTTTTTTTAAATATTTTTTCTCAGCTGAAAATACTAAAGAAAAAAAATTTAAACGTCTAACTATTAAAATATGTCTAATAAGAAATTTAATAATTTTAATTAAAAGTAATTAATTTAAAAAAATGAAAAGTTTTTACCTGTTAAAATATATTGTTGAGTGTATATATATATATATATATATATATATATATATATATATATATATATATATATATATATATATATATATGTATATGTATATATATATATGTATATATATATATATATATATATATATATATATATATATATATATATATATATATATATATATATATATAGAATATATATATATATATAGAATATATATATATATGTAGAATATATATATATATATAGAATATATATAATATATATATATATATATATATTATATATATATAGAATATATATATATATATATATATATATATATATATATATATATATATATATATATATATATATATATATATATATGTATGTATATATATATATATATATATCAATTCTTAGGATGTGGATTGGCATTAGTTAATTCCAACTGCCAATTTGGAAGGTTATTTATTAACAGCTCTTGGATATAAGAAAAATGAGGTCCTCAAACTGTTTGAGGCATCAAGTCGGCAAAATAAATTTTACGCAAAGGGGTTACCATAAAACATAGAGACAAGGTTGGAGATTTTTGCTGGCGGCAAACACGTTTAGGTTGGCAGTTAGGTTGGCATTGCCAAATGCTAACCCCAATTCCAAGATCTTTATTTATAATATATACATGTTATATATATATATATATATATATATATATATATATATATATATATATATATATATATATATATATATATATATATATATATATATATATATATATATACATATAGGGTGGCCATTAAAACATCTTTTTTTTTTGAATGTCTGCTCTCACTTTCAAAATATGTTCTATATAATAAAATAATACTAGAACCTAAAAATTTTTGGCTCAAGATCCTTAAACATAAAATGGATCCCTATAATTTTCAAAAAAAGTTCTTTGAGAGTACATTGTATTGGTTCTCAAAAGAAGCGAAGTTATAAAAATTTCAAAAATAATCATAGTTTTATTACAAAATTATAATTTTAGGTTTCACTTTTTAGAAGATGACATTTTTTAACTAAAAATTAAGCATATGCATTTTTCCAAAAAAGCGTTTTATAATAATTCTTTTTTTTTAAATGTTTTTTATAAAATAATGATTATTTTTAAAAATTTTATATAATTTGGAGACCCAACATAATATACTTTTAAAGAACTTTTATATATATATATATATATATATATATATATATATACATATATATATATATATATATATATATGTATCTTGAGCTAAAATATTTTTTTTCGAAATTTCTTTAATTTCAGTATTGTTTTACCACATAGAGCACATTTAGAGGGTGAGAGCAGACATTTTAAAAAAGGTTGTTTTGACCACCCTAATATATATATATATATATATATATATATATATATATATATATATATATATATATATATATACATACAAGGACTAACCCAGACCTGTTTTAGTACCGCTGGAGCGGTATGGGCGCCCAAAAAAAAAGTGCCAAAAAATTATTTTCTATTTTTTAATTTTTCTTCTGCTTTTTTTTTATTAAAAATAGAAAAAAAAATTTAAAGTTTTAAATGCAGTAGTATATAAATAATTTTTAGTTTATAGATACTTCATTTTTTCTATTGGTCAATAAATGAATTAAAAAGAAATAGCTTTTTTATGTAATTACTTGATGTAACTGTTCTTCGGTTACTAACTGAACATTATTTTTTTTAAAATGAAAGTCGTTAAGAAACTTAATTTTAAAAACTTGTTGCAAAATTTTATAACAATGGAATGTATAAAAAATCTATTTAAAGTAAAGTTAACTTTTGTTTTTTGGCAATTAAAAGTAAACTGCTTTTGATAATAAATGAGCAAAAGCTAATAACTATCACACAAATTTATTTTTTACATGAATGAACTTTTGATCTTGAGCTTTACGTGAGGAAAATGAAAAAACAATATGTAAACTTTTTCAGAAAGATTTGTTTCTTTTCTTTTTGACTTTTAAAATAATAAAAAAAACAATTACAAAAACTTAATAAAAGTTTATTAAGATCTGTTTAAAATAACACATAGTAAATGTAACTTAATAAACTTTTTCTTATTCTTAATGATTAAAAAGTATTATACATTTTTAAAATACAATATGTGTTTTAAAATATGTTTTTTAATCAAAAAAGTATAACATTTTGTAAATTATGTTTACCTTAATTATCGCTTCTTTAATTATCTTTAATTTAAAAGGTGCCTTAAAATTACTTTAAAAATAATTATCCTTTAGTAAAAGTTAAATAAACAGATTTGCTAATATTTAAATCAAAATTTTAAAATTAAAATAATAGTCAGGGTTAGGGCATTTTGCATCAGGGAGTTGACATTTTAGCTGATACCCTCCTTTCTCCATGGGGCAACTAATATTTGATTTTGTTGCCTTATACCTTAATTGCTTTGAGGAAATAATATAACAGTATCTTCTTAAAATGTCACTATTTGAGGGCAACTGGTATTTAGGAAGCTCTAAAATGAGTTTGTTTAAAAGATTTTTTTTCCATATCTTAAATTTTTTTTTTAGCAGATGCATAAATGGTGCGCCACTTTATGATTTAAAACATAAAATAATGGTTTTTATTAATTCTAGACATTAATTGATTGGATCAATGATGTTTTGGCAAGTGAAAGAATTGTGGTGAAGAGTCTTGAAGAAGATTTAAATGATGGGCAAATTTTAGCAATGCTTGTTGGTATGATGTTGAGAATGTTTAGTGTTTTGAATTTAAATTTAGTTTTTATGACAAACAGATATTTTTTGCTATAATATAAATATTTAACAGATTTTTTTGTTCACTATCAAATTCAAATATTTTTAGAAAAATTGGCTAATATTGATCTTGGATCATTGACAGAAGTAACACAGGCTGTGGATATGCAGAAGCAAAAACTCAGTCAACTACTTGATGAAATTAACAAACTTTTAGCTTTGCCTTTAATAGGATCACAATCTTGGAATGTTGAACTTATTCACGCAAAACATCTACCTGCTATATTGCACTTGCTTGTGCAACTAGCAAGACAATATAATTGTCCATATAAGCTGCCAAACAATGTTATAATCCAAGTTGTGGTTGTTCAAGTAAGTAAAAAACTTTTAATTTTTTTTCTGTATATTTAACAACTCTTTATTTGTTTTGATCAAATAAAGAATATGATCAAAGTATGTGATTACATCATTGTTTTATATAGCACATTAAGGGTTTTAATATACTTATAAGGCCATTTTCGGTTGTTATCGGCAACCTTTAGGAAAATGTAAACTCTAATAAAACTTGTGTAAGAGTAGGAGAAGCTTGTTAACTTTGAGAGTATTACAATAAAAATACTCAGTTCAGGTCTGCAAAACAGGTATGACCCTACATAATCTATAAATTCTGTATGGATGTTTTATGTTTTGGTTTACATGAGCTTTTTGGCAAAAAGAAAAAAAATTTAAGTTGAATTTTTCAAGTTTTTTGTTTACATTTTTTTAAATAAAACAAAATACGGTTGTGCAAATCAAATTTCAAAATTTACGAGTTTAATCAAAAAAGTATAATAAAGAAGTCCAACCAAATGAAGTGTTGTGGGAATATGCATGCTAATTGTGTTTTATTAGCAAAATTTTCATAAAAAACTTTTGTTGTATAAATAAAAAAAATAAGTGAACATGGATCTACCATGTTTTTAAACTAAACAAGCTAATTTTAGCCTAATAGCTATTAAAAATTGTGTTTGCAAAACTTACAAAGCGAGGTTATGATAAATGATTTGAATGAAGTTTCTTGAATCCATCAGCTACTTGCCATTTTTTATATAAATTAGAAAAAATTTTAAAGCGCAAAAAAAATTAAAAGTAGTTTATTAATAAAATTAGTCTAATAATTTCATTATTGACCTCATGAATACTTTGAAAATAACTTTCATTTTGAAATTCACTCCTTTTTACTTCTTTTCCTAATTCATATAATTTGCAATCTTTTAAGTCGCTTGTTATTCATCTTTTCTCTTCCAATAACTTCCAACTCTAATAGTGGTTGCTTGCAGCCTCAAGGTATTTTTTTAAAAAGCCATATTTAAGATTAGTAACAAGCATGTTTTGTTTATTTAAGATACCTTACCAAATAAAGAATAGGATGGTTCTTAACATTATTTGAAAAAAGTTTGCACCCATATCCTAAATGTGTTCTGTATAATAAAATACTAGTTTTAAAATATTAACATATGCTTCAAAGATACAACTGAAAAGTATTTACTTTATACTTTGATACAGTGATTCAAACCATCCATTGAAACTAATTATACATACATATACAATATATATATATATATATATATATATATATATATATATATATATATATATATATATATATATATATATATATATATATATATATATATATATATATATATATATATACAGTGCTGGCAAAAAATCTTGCAACAAGGCACAATTTTACACAAATCTATGTTTCCATGCCAGTAGGCTCAGTGTTATTATCTTATATTTTTGTCTTTAGGTATAAATATATTTATAAAGACAATTTTGTATCTTAAACGGTTAATTCAGTGAAAATCATGAATTCAACGTCTTGCTAAAAGTGGTATGTCTCATGCAGACATTGCAACAATTTACATGGTTGAATGCACTACAATTTGGCGTGTTGTAAAGCAGGTTATCCCCCTGTCTCCTAAAAAGAGGTCTGGACGTCCTAGAGTCACTTCACAGCGTACTGACCTCAGGATGGTAACAATGGTCAAGATGAATCCTTCAATAACCTCTGGTGACCTACAGAACAGCATACCAACACTTTCTAATGTCTCAAAGCACACAATCCGTCACAGACTTTCTGCGGAATTAAACTTACCTGCACAAAGCCCATTTAAGAAGCCATTAGTAACTGAAAAAATGAGAAAAAAGCGCATTGAGTTCTGCAAGAAGCATCAAGATTGGACAGAAGAGCAGTGGACACAGGTGATGTTCAGTGATGAGTCCATGTTTCGTCAGTTCTCTGATGTTAAGCTTTTTGTTTGTTGACCTACTAGTTCTAATTCTACCAATCCTAAATACACATGCAAAACTGTGAAGCATTCACCTTCTGTAATGGTGTGGCGTTGTTTTTCTGCTCAAGGCCTCGGAGATTTATACTTTTTGCCCAAAGGAGAAACTATGAATGCAAAAAAGTACCTCAACGTTTTGGATGAATCTCTAATCAATTTCATGATTATTCATCAGTGCACAATTTTTCAACATGATTCAGCACCATGCCACACTGCGAAGTCTGTGAAGCAGTGGCTTGATTGGCCTGGAAATTCTCCAGATCTCAACCCAATTGAAAATCTTTGGATGTTAATCAATAAGCGTGTATCTGCTAAGAACTGCAGTTCATTAGATGGTTTAAAAAATGCTATTCGTCATGTATGGTGTACAGAAATTACATCAGGACTATGTGAAAATCTTGCCAAATCCATGCCCAAACGAATTAGTGCTGTGTTAAAAAACAAGATATCCTACCAAATATTAATAGTACATCTGTTTAAAATGATTATACAATGTAATAAAAATAATTGAACTTGTTTTTGGTGAAAATATAATATTTTTGGAAGTATTATTGTTTTCGGAAGTAATTATGAAAAGTAATTATGATGTCGCAAGACTTTTTGCATTTGTGTACTCATTGCAAACATTGATTTGTGTAAAATTGTGCCTTGTTGCAAGACTTTTTGCAACAAGGCACAATTTTGATATATTTATACTATACTATACTATACTATACTACACTATACATACATACATACATACTATAACCTGTTTAGAACGCTATATAAGATAAGCAAAACTAGTAAGCATATGCTTACTAGTTTTGCTAATCTTTATAACACACAGCTTTTTCAGAAAAATAAGAAAAAAATGAAGAATAATGAATAAAAGTATGCTGCCCCATGCCTAACTCTCAGTCGATAAAGCTGCGCTCCTTTGCAGTAGCAAGCTATAATACAGTCAATGTATGTACTGAAGCCCCCAGCATTATATAAATTATACTTTGTATTTCATAGAAGCGAGATGGTATATTGCGAAGTAAAACTGTGAATGAAGATATTACAGGCAACTACAAGTATTTTAATAATTTAGTATTATTTTTATATGTCACAGACATGGTTATTTAAAAATAAATTGTTCTGTTTTAGTGACCGAGAACAAAGAACAGGTAAGGAAAATTAGAATCATAAGGGTTTGTTTTTTTTTGTAAGAGAAGTAAATAAATTAAATAATAATAAAAATAATGTACGGGTCTAATTGTTTTTATTAGATATGTTTTTATAAAACATATATATATAAGAAAAAGGAATAAAAGTTTATTTTTATAAGCAATATATAAAAGTTTTTTTTATAAGTAATGTTTAAAAGTTTATTTTTAGAGCGAGATGCTTTTGACACTTTATTCGATCATGCACCTGAAAAATTAGCTGTTGTAAAAAAGGTTTTTAACAGATTTTTTCAAAATTCTTGTTTATGATAACATAATTTATTATGATATACATTTATTATGATATACTTTGTTTATGATATACATAATTTATAAATTTAATTATTAATTTATATATAATTATATAATATATTATACATTGTTATGCAATTCATGTAATATGACATTCGAAACAGGGATGAATAAGATTTGTATTTGAGGTAGTACTAAGAATATTAGTACTAAGAATATGATGAGCATGATCAAATTGCAACCTTAACAAATGCTAACTTTGCAATGAATTGTGGTTTCCATAAGAGTGAATAATCCAGTGAAGGCGTTAAGAAAAAAATCCAAGAAAACATAGAGTAGAGGATGCAATAAGTGTGTTGCCATTCATCAATTTAGTGATATCAACAATATTGGAATATTTGTAAGCAGTAACTGAGTTTGGTTTGGGTTGAAATTCACCAGCCACTACAAACTCCAAGCCGTCACAAAAGAAAGATTAGACTGTTTCTACTAAGCAATAAAAATAAAGATCGACACTGTTTCTACTAAGCAATAAAAAGTAATGACTTTTTGTCAAAACTTGAGTAAACAGATGAAGTAAACTTGAGTAAACAAATAAAGTAAACAAATAAAGTAAACTTGAGTAAACAGAAAAACAGTAAACAGATTCTATCTGTTGACCAGCCTTGCACCCCTTCTTCATCTATTAGGCTGGTGCAGGTGTATTTATAATATATTGTTTCCAGTTTAGGATGTTGAATGCCGGATCTTCTTGACTCAATGCATGGGTTTTGCTTGTGTCTCTGTTTTTATGACTAGGCCACTCATTCTATTATCTCCTAATGAGGGTACAGCTTTAAAACTCAGTTTTATGGTTCTGAGGCTAGCTGGTAGTCAGGTTTCCCGAACTCTGTGGTAGCTCTCAGAGAGGCTGATTCCATCAACAGTTGTAAAATATTAGAGTATTAACAGTGCCATGTTGCGCATGAATGGTATCCTTGTTCATACTTTTGTTGTGCGTTGTTGAGGCCACATTTGGTGCCCTTTGTTACGGCTTAGGCTTTATTAATAGTAATGAGGCAATTGATTGGACTATTAAATAGTGTACTGAGTTCTATCTAAGCTTTGAGTTCTTTGACAAATTTAAGAATGACTAAAGTACCAAAAACTATAAAACACAAAAAACCATTGTCATCACCAAGTTCTTCAAATCTATCATTCAATAATATTCGTGGTCTTTAAAGTAACTTTTCATCTGTTGAGTCTTATCTTTTGCAAAGTTCACCAGACCTACTTGCTCTGTATGAGACTAACTTGAGTTTAGCTGTCGTTTCTTGCAATCTTAGTGTCGATGGTTATCTTCCTTCAATTCGTAAAGACTCCAATAGTCACGTGCTTGGCCTGGGCATTTACATTTGCAAGAGTTCACCCATTTGTCGGGAAACTTGATTTGAAATTGTCTATTCTTTTATGTGCTTCTGTTTAGCACCACTTCACTCTACCGTCTTTCTCTTTGTTCTTTCTTTATCTCTCCTTTATCTCAAAACTGCACTCTTTTCGATGTTATTTCTAATCATATTGACCAAGTCCTCTCCCTTTATTCATCAGCCAATATCATTGTTGTTGGTGACTTTAATGCTCATCACACTGAATGGCTTGGCTCTAGTGTCAGTGACTTTGCAAGAGTTAAGGCCCCACCTTTTGGCTTCTCAATCTCTAACTCAAATAGTCAAATTTCCAACTCGCTTTCCTGACAAACCAAATCATTTACCTTCTATACTTGACTTATGTCTTGTTTTTGATCCTAGTCAGTGCTCAGTTTCTCCCCATTCACCCTTAGGTGCTTCTGATCACGGTTTGACCTCTCTAAAACTATTATATTATTCTTCTTCATCATCAGAATCCCCCTATCATTGTACCTTTTACAACTACCTTAAAGCTGACTGGGACTTATTCAGTGATTTTCTTTGTGACGGCCCTTCGGTAGAAATCTTTCGTTTTCCTGCTGACAAATGTGATTTGTACATAACTTCGTGGATTCAGGCTAGCTTGGAATCTTTTATTCCCTCTCAACGATTCCAAGTCAAGCCTCACTCTTCTCCATGGTTTTCCTCACATTGTGCTTCTGCAATTTCCAATCAAAACCATTACTTCCATATCTATCACCAAAACAATTCTCCAGAAAACAGACATCTTTTTACTATTTCTAGAAACTATTGTAAAAAGGTTTTGTCTAATCCCAAAGCCCACTATTCTCAGGTCATAAAATCTTGTTCAGAAGTCACGAGAGCCTAGCAAAAGTTAGGCTCTCGTGACTTCTGGAGAATCTTCAACAGTATCAATAATAAGGGAAAATCTGTTGTTTTACTTTTCTTGTATGGTTCAGATTTTGTCAACTTAACTAAAGACAAAGTTGAGTTGTTTGCTAAGAACTTTTCATCAATATCACCTCTTGATTCCACTAGTTGCGTTCTACCTGATATAGCCGACAAACAGGTTGATCCAATACTTGGCATTCGTATCACTCCAGCTTCTGAATCAAAGTGATTTCCTGCTTAGACTTTTCTACAGCTTGTTGTCCAGACAACGTACCTGTTACAGTCTTGCAGAAGTATTCTCCAGAGCTGTCGTCTATACTCTCAAAACTATTCAACAAGTGCTTATCAGAGTCTTGTTTTCCAGCCTGCTGGAAAGCGGCATCTGTTATCCCTATCTTTGCTTGCAGTTTGCTGTGTTTGCTTGCAGCTTTGTTGGAAGCAATAATGTTAAGAAGCAAGGATCTAGGGATGGAACCCTTTAGTATCCCAGAAGTTACTGGAAATGAAGATTTAGTCTTTTGGACGACTTACTTTGGACAGAAAGAATTAGTTTAGTTATTTCAAAAGCTTTTCCAGATACACCATATGAAGTGAGCTTATGGAAAGGACCAGCATGTCAGACTTTATCAAAACTCTTTGATATACTAAGAGCAATAGTCTTTACCTCAGCATTTCCACCTAATGCATGATAGAATCTTTCGATTATAATGGTTAACAAGTTAGTATTAAAGCAAGAGAATCGAAATATAGGTTATCAAGAGTAAATTGTGAGATTCCAGTTGAGATTAGAAGATGGTTAATTTAAGATTCAAAGACTTTACTAATAACACAGGTCAACAAAAAAAAAATTTTTTTTTGATGCCAAGCTAACATACATTTTTTGTATACATTTTTATATATTTATTATATTTTTTGTATACATTGTATATTTTCATTTTGATTTCACATATGGAACTCATTTTTCACCATCACTTCAAGTTGTAAAGATATTTGGCTTCAAATCTTTATCATTTGGGGTCAAAAAAAATTATTTAAAAGTATGTCAACTTGTGTCTCAAAAAAAAAAGTTATTTTCGTAGAGATTTTAGAAAACATATTTTTTTCCTAAAATTTAATTTAAAATGCTTAAGACTCTTTGTTTCAATTTAAATGTTTCTCAGCAATATTTTGAAAAGTATTTATTATTATTATGAACCAATATTGTTTTTACAATTTCTAGATTTTTTAAAAATTAGAACCCCAAATGCCATTTTCCAGCAGGCAGAAAAACAAGATAGTAATATATATGATATATAATGATAAATTAGATAAGATATATAAAATAATAAAAACAACTATTATATTAAATAGAGGGTAATGAAGAGAGTTCTACTTTTGTAAAACTGTGATGGTTAGAAGCTGGAGTGATTCTGATGTCTAACTGCAGATGAAGCAGTTTCTTTAGGATGACAGAAAGAGTATGGTCATAAGATTTAATAAGCAAATTAGAGGAGTAGTTCTTTACAAATAGTTCTGTCTTATCTTTGGAAAAGGAAAAAAGATTGATCTATGAGAGGGCGAATGTTAGACTTGTCAAAGTTTATGACATTGTTAAAGATTTTTTTGTCTCCTAAACCTAATGGTTAAAAATGGCTTGCTTTTAATGAACTTTTTGTATGAATCATTAAAGTCTATTTTTTTTTTTCAACGCGTTTTTGAAATGTTTAAATTGTCAAAAGCTGTGGTCAAGTTGTCAAAGCAAAATTTATATCTGGTCAGTAATAGTGTGCACGTGCACTCCAATCTTGATGCTCAAAGACTGTGATCTTTCCATTTTTGCTTTTATAATACATTCATTAAAAAATTTATCTCTTGCATAAAATTTATTTATATTAATTTGTGATTCACATGCCTCGAATGCCTCTGAATTTAATTGTTAAATTGCAAACTTATTTAAATAAGTTAGCAATTTAACAAGTTCAAATTACTGTTGGTAATGTTCTATATTTAATGCATAAATGCAGCTCCAATACATCAACTATATTTAACTCAATATCTGACATAAAAAGTTTTACAAGATTTTTTTTTCTACTATGGTATACTGGGTAGAAAATTTCATTGAACTTTATTATAAAATTTCAACAAGACAGGAGATAATTAAATATCTATATATCACCATAAACTGTATTTAATTCTGAACTGTTGATTTGAAATATTTTGCTTTTGTAATTAAAAAAAGAAAATTTTAATTTTATTAAATTTTATTGAAATAAATTAAATATCAAGCAAATATCTGTTCAGAGTTTAAGCAACAAATTTCAGCATATACTCAGAGATTCAGCATAAATTCAACATTGTATTTGAATTTGTATTTGTTCATAGTGACCAGAAGTCAAAGCATAGTACAGTTGCCACCTGGGTTGCATTCAATTTTTGGCTTAATAAAATACTCTTGGTGACTGTACTGATGATCAAAGTCAAAAACAACTCAAATAGGAAAATAGAAATTAATAAAATTGAAAATTCTAAAACAACTGCATATTGAAGGTACTTTAAAGTATATCTAAAGAAGAGTATAAAAAGATGTTTGACAAATGTTTTAAAAAGATGCAACTTTGTATAGATAAGTAGGCTGCATTCAATTTTTGGTTGTTTGAATTCATTTTAATAATCTTGACTTGACAGTTATTTTGTGCATGTTTTCATAATTTGCACATATAAAAAATGCACTAAAAAACTAAACTAATTTAAAGAGAGAATTCAAAATAAAGAAGTCATAAGCTGAAAAGGAAAACAAGCTTAACAATGATAAAATAAATAAAGAATAGAAACCAGAGAAAATAAAAACATAAAAATAATATATTTTTAATTTAAAAGAGTCTCAATTTTAATAGTTCAAACCTAATAATTACTTTTTTTTTAGTTTATTCTTTCTCTTTTTAGTTTATGGTTTGTTTATTTTTGAATGTTAGTTTAAGTTTACATTTGGTTAAAAAAACTTGCAAAGAGCCATGGTCCAGTTGACAAAACAAAATATTAAATGTGAGGTCATATAAAGCATGCGACTGCACTTCTGAATTTTTTTATGTGTTATGATTATAATAAATCATATTAAAAAAAAATATATTTCATACAGGGTGCGTAAAAAGTTCCCGCACTCAGTATTTACGATGTAAAAACACGTAGAACTATCATAAAATTTTAAACATTTATTGTTGATAACATATTAAACAACAAAAACAAGCCAGATCTCAAAAAGTCCTCCTTTCCCCTTGATACACGCCTTGAGGCGCTTGGGGAATGCTTCAACCGCAGCGGACACCATATTATTGTCAAGAGTGGCCCATTATTTTTTGAGTGCTTGCCGTAAGAGTTCAAATTTGGATGAGGAACAGCTCCAACCTTGGCCTTCATAATTCCCCAAATGGAACAGTCGAGGTGATTAAGATCCGGGCTGTTTGGAGGCCACTCTTCTCGTGTGATGAAACCCGGAAAATTGGCTTTGTACCAATCCTGGATGACCGTTGCTTTGTGGGCTGGGGCGGAATCCTGTTGAAACGTTCAAAACCGCTGTCCGAAGTGTGAATTGGTCCAAGTTAATACCTCTGTCGTCAAAGTATCATCCAGGTAGTTTTGAGCTCTGATTTTCACTCCTTGATCGACAAAAACCAATGGCATCTTGCTGTCTCCTGTGATTGCTCCGAAAACCATCACTGCTTGGGGGTGAGCTGTCTTTGAAACAATTCAACCTTTCTGGTTTGCTTCTTGAACGTTTCCAGTGATTATCCGGTCATTCTGATGGTTTACGAACTGCTCGAAGGTGAAGAGACACTCGTCTGTGAAGAGAATTGTCGAGGCGTTTGCCGGCTTCTTGAATCGCTTGAGAAGCTCTTTGCAACGGGCCAAACGAGTGGCTTTCATCTAATCAGTAAGTCTGTGAGCTTTTTGAATTTTGTACGGGTATTTTCCGAGCTTTTTGTGGACTATTTGCCAAACTAAACCTTCCAAAATCCCTTCATCCTTGGCCATTTGTCTCATCGACCGTTTTGGGTTATACCGAATCGAATTTTTTGGACAATTTTACCCAAAGATTTGCTGGCCGCAAATCTCTTGATTTCGTCATGGAACCTAAAAACTTCAATATTAAAACATATTCAAAGATTAGAGAAGAGCATTAATAATGCAGAAAAATAAACGGTATGCTTTAAAATAAGGGAAATAATGTCGTTGCCAGAGGAGTGCGGGAACTTTTTACGCACCCTGTATTTTGTATAATTTTAGATGTATAAATTGATTTATTATGTTGTGGTGATATAAATATATATATATAAACATTTTTTTTGTGTGTGTGTTAATTAACCTCCCCAAGGCCGTGACGGGCCACTACAGATGAGGAGGCTACTTAATTGTGGTTATAGCCCTCTCTCAACTCTATAACTCCAAAACACAAACCTTGACAAATAAGGCCACTGCGCGGAGAAACAAGTTTTTATACATACATACACACACACACACACATATATATATATATGTATATATTTTTATGATATTGATGTTTGTTGTGTCAAATGTTAAGAAAAAGTATTCAAAACAAATTTTGTACAAAGTTTGTATGAAAAAAAAGAATAGAAGATGAAAATGGAAACAAGAGATAAAAATTTAATTTAATTTAGAAAATAAGTTCATCAAGAAGTTAAAAAAAAATCTGGTTTAATTAAATTGATTTTTGGTAATTCCAAAAGTTTAGTTTCTTTCACTATATTATTATTATTTCATTGTTTATTTTGTCTACTATATATTATTATAAGTTTGTATACTATATATATATATATATATATATATATATATATATATATATATATATATATATATATATATATATATATATATATATATATATATATATATATATATATATATATATATATATATATATATATATATATATATATATATATTTTGTCTACTATATATATATTATTATAAGTTTGTATACTATATATATATATATGTATATATATATATATATATATATATATATATATATATATATATATATATATATATATATATATATATATATTATTAATTTTACCATTGTTATTTGACTGAATGATAAATCTGGATAAATAGTTAGAATGTATTAATACAATAGAATGAATAAAATTGTTTTATTGAAATATATAAATATTTATAATCATATTAATTCAATATTTACATTGTTCATACATAACATTATGTACATTACTTATATATATATATATATATACAGTAGCGTCCAAAAGAAATTGGACAAACACCTTTTTGGTTATATTTTCTAATCGAGTTAACATTTTTAAAAGAAATTTTGCATAAGAATGTCAAATCATACCACAATTACGAAAAAGAAAACACAAATCCTAATTTGGGAGTAATTATTCAAAATTTTGCTAAAAGAATGAAAATGATTGGCTCAAAAGTAATTGGACAAACTAAATATGTCTTTTAAAAATAAAACTTTCCCAACAAAGGATAAATTTTCAGCATTTTTTATGAAGATTTCCGTTAAATAATACATATAATGTTACATAGTGTTATATTCTGTTACATAATGTATATAATCTGTGCATAATCCTAGTACTTCGTTGGAAAACCTTTTGCCGCAACGACAGCATTACATCTACGTGGCATTGAATCAACCAAATTAATTAAAACATCAATTGGTATTTCCTCCCAAGTGCGCTTAATCAACTCAAACAAATCGTTCTGATTTGATGGTTTCCAAACACTAATTTTTCTCTCAATATGTTCCCAAAGATGTTTAATTGGGTTTAGGTCCGGAGATTGTGACGGCCATTCCAAGATACGAACTTTCTTTTGAGCTAAAAATTCCGTGACTAGCTTGGAGGTGTGTTTCGGATCGTTGTCGTGTTGGAAAGTCCAACCACACAACATTTTGTCTTTTGCATGTGGCAGCATTATATCTTTGATTATTCCTTTATACATGTTTTGGTCCATAATGCCTTGAACTCGATAGATTGGACCTACTCCATCACGGCTAAAACATGACCAAACCATTACTGAACCACCACCATGCTTTACTGAAGGAACTTGGTACTTAACATTATTTCGAAGACCTATTGGACATCGAACATATTTAATACCATCAGAACCAAACATATTAAACTTTGACTCATCACTCCATAGTATTTTCGACCATTGATTTGCTGTCCAATTTAGATGTTCTTTAGCGAATTTTAACCGTGCTCTACGATTTTTTGCAGAAACAAAAGGTTTTTTAACAGGACGACAGCCAAAAAGGTTGTTTTGTCTTAAGCGACGCTTTACTGTTGCATAAGAGCAAGAAATTTGATGTGACTGTGTAAATTCTCTATGAATTTCTTTAGCACTCTTGCGTGGATCTGCCTTTGACGATCTTACTACAACATTATCTTGGCGAAAAGTTGTTGATTTCGGGCGTCCTGACTTTGTTGAAACTGGGAAGTGACTCCGTTGTTGAAAAACTTTTAATGTATAACCAACTGTTGATCGTGGAATGTTCATATCTAATGAAATTTTTCGCACAGTCTTACCGTTATTAAATGCTTGTACGATCAACTTTTTAACTGCCTCGCTTAAATATTTATTATGTACCATTGCAAATTATTGATTATTGAATGTTTTTATGAAAATCTGGCTTCAGAAAAAGAAGTTAAAATAGTTTAAGTTATATCAACATTGTTAGAATTTAGTTTGTCCAATTACTTTTGAGCCAATCATTTTCATTCTTTTAGCAAAAGGGAATTTTTGTTTTGTTTTTCATAATTGTAGTATAATTTGACACGCTTACGCGAAATTTCATTTAAAAATGTTTACTTAATGAGAAAATATAACCAAAAAGGTGTTTGTCCAATTACTTTTGGACGCTACTGTATATATATATTGTACATTACTTTTATATATTGTACATTACTTAGGAGTGAAGTTGTTTGATACTATTTTTAAAATAATTTAGTAATAAATAGAATAAATAAATGCTTGTAAAAATATATTTATAGACGTTTTTTTAGTCTTTGCAAGGTTTTGTCAACAAGCACTTAAGCAAGCTGGATCTTCAAATACAAAACCTAGATACACAGGTAAAAATATAATACTTTTTTATAACTTGAAATTTCAAATTACAAGTGATGAAAAATAAATGATAACAAATTTTGTCATTAAAATCTACTGTTGTTTTTGTCTTTTTTTGTATCATTTAGCAAACTTTTGTAGAATATGTGTTATTTTTTTGTGTCATTTAGCAAAGTTCTGTAGGATATATGTGTTGTTTTTTTGTGTCATGCAAACTACCATAAGTGTGCTAACTTACAAATATTGTGGACTAATCTGCGTATTTGCATACTATTGCAGTAGCTGACTAATTTGCACTTATTATTAATGTAAGTGAAATAGAGGCTTTTCTTTTTTCACACAAGTTGTTCAAGTAATTGATGCCAAATTATGCTTAAGTACAAAGTTCAATACATTAAATCCTGCATTGATGCCAAATTGCTCAGTAAAATGTTGCATAAACCCTAAATGGAGGAAATGCACAACAATATATTAAATAAAGTTCTAAAACATATTACTATAAAGTATGGAAAAATAAAAAACAAATAGAAACTGTACTGTGATTTCTAATGTGACAATAAAGTTAATGTAAAGTTTTTTTTCTTTTTTTTGAAACATAGAAAGTAGTTGACTAAAAGTATTTTTATTTTATTTTATGTTATTTAATAAAGGTTAATATGATGATTACATTTCAGAAGACAAAGGGAAGACACACAAAGGGAGAAAACTGGAATAATATCGCTTAAAAGTCTAAAATGTGAAGAGCGGAAAAACTCAGACAAATGTATACTGAAATCAAAAATATTGATGTGAAGAAAGTGTTTCTGATTTCACTGGAATGTCAAATTTTTCACTGGAATGTCAAAAAATTGATTACAATTCTAAAAACAAATGAATTTTTACTAAATCTAAGCAACCTAATCTTAAAAGTTCATTGTATTGAAATATACACAGGCAAAAGTATCCAGGCAGAAAAAAATACTTGACAAATTTTTTTTTTAAACATTATTTTAATTAAAAATGTTGTAATTTAAAGTAAATTTTCTTTAATACTTTGACGGGTAAACCTTGGCATTAATTACTGATTGACAGCGACAAGGCATTGAGTCCACCAGCTTCATAATCACATTATTGTCGATTTCTTCCTTATTCTTGTTTCAGAATTTTAAATAAATCATGTTTACTTGTTCGTTTTTGACCTGAAATTTGTCGATCAAGGTGTTCCCATAGATGTTCAATAGTATTAAGGTCAAGACTTTGGGAAGGCCATTCCATTAATCAAATTTTTTTGGTCTTGAAAAAGTCTTTTACAAGGGTTGAAGTGTTTTTTGGGTCATTGTCCTGCTGAAATATCCATCCTCGAGTCATTTTGTTTTTAGTATGTGGTAGCATAGCATCCTTGATGATATCTTTGTACATATTTTTGTCCATTATGCCATCAATCAAATGGACAGGACCGAGTTTATTAGCATATCTCAAGCATGCTTTTCGATTCTTTATAAAAAAGGTTTCTTTGTGGGATGTCTTCCAAATAGATATGCAGACCTCAAATTATATATATATACATATATATATATATATATATATATATATATATATATATATATATATATATATATATATATATATATATATTATTAAAAATATAAATAATTATATTTAATAATATATTTATAAATCAAGTGTTTATCAATCAAATAAACAATATATGGAGTATATTTTTATTTTATTTTTCAACTAAAATATTTACAAAAAATTACTCTGTATAATGAGATACTAAAGTTTAATATTTTTAGTACTAAAGACCTTCAAAAAAATTACCAGTAGCGCCATTATTATATTCATAATAAGAAATATAGTTTTTTAAAGCAGGAAATGTAATTATTTATTGTAGCTGTTAGTAACTATGGAAATCTGTTATTTGTGATTTTACCCGGAAATGTTTATTTAAAGATCATGTTTTTGATTGTGCGGATGTTTGTCATATGATATTATATTTTTTTCTATTTTGAGCTCTAAAAATACAAAAAACTGGAAAAAAGGTTCACACATACATGCGGTATTATGCCATAGTGGTGTAATGGTAGAGCGCTCACCTCATAAGCGAGAAGTTCCGACTTCGATCCTGACCATGTCCCTGGTAGTACCACGCTCAACTTGTTTCTCAATTTGTTTCTCTGATATTTTGAAACAATTGTCTTTACATTTAAATAACACAATTTCTTTGTTGGTAAATTGGGTTTTTGCAGAAGTGTTTTTAGTATGTAGCTTGGTTTTTTAAATGCATTTACTGGTTGGATATTGGAAAAAAACTCCCTTTACTCTTTCATTTGAAAATAGATTAAGCAAAAGGTTGGTTTCAGTAATAAAAGGTTGGCAGTTCAGATTGCTGCAAAATGTTGTAATTAGAGGAAAAAATTCTTTATATCGGTTTTGCGGAGCTGGTCCTTGGTGATATGCATTGTGAAATGCTTTTTCAATAACATAACTTGGATCTTCACATTCTTTTAGCCATGTTTTTAGTTCTGCTAAACGTACTTTTTCCTTATCGTAATCAGAGTTAAAAATTCTTTTAGCAAGATTATAATTGTGATATGGATGATGGCAGTTGTAGTTTAAGTAATCGTGGTTTCTTTATAATATGTCAGTTTTTCATATCAGCAAGAATGATTGATATGTCTAAGAAATTATTAATATTTTGAAATTTAACAGTTTTACCATCTTTTATATATTCTTTGCGCAGGTCTGTTGTGAAACTAATTAAATTATCTAATTTGGTTCAAGAATTTTTAAACTTAATGATGTCCTAGTGTTTTAGTGTTTTGGACAGATTAAAAAACCATCATTAGCATATCTATAATAAAATTGTTGTATGTCGTTGACTTCCTTGTTGGAAAAGTATTTAGGAAAATTTTTAGGAAAAAGTCTTGTTTCTTCTAAAAACCTGATTGCGAAACAAACATAATATAAAGCTTTTAGTACAGCTTCTCCTATTAGTACCCATGGCTGTTAATACCCTTGGCAATCAGTACCCATGGCTGTTATAGTTGAAACATTTGATTATTAAATAAAAAGTTGCTATTTTTTAGAATAAAAGATGCTGGTTCCATAATAAATTTAGAAGTAAATCTTTCCTTTATTAAATTTGTAAGTTTTACAATCCAGAGCTTTAATGCCTCTAAACTTAGATTGTGTTGCATACTAGTAATAGATTAACAATGTTAAATGTCAAAATATAATTTTCCGAATCTAACCCTCTTGGTATTTTTTTTTAAGAAAACCCAATCATCTTTTATGAAATTTTTTTGTTGAAATTAAATAATTGAAGATAAAATTATATGTAAGAGCTGACATAGATGTGATGTCAGTGAGTTGACTCCAACAATAATTTTTAAGATCTTTTGGTAAAATTGGTTTTTAAGATCTTTTGGTGGATTCATTTTGACAGTAAATTTTGACATTTACTTTGTCAATAATTTCTTGACATTAGTGGATTTATATAGAAATTGCTGACTTTCCATTTAAAATTTGATGTAACTTTTTTCATTTTTTGTTAGAATCTTATATTTGTTAATCATATTTATTAAATCTCTAAAAACTATTTTGTCTGATTCAGGATTTGTCTTTTCATAACCAGGTCTTGATGAACAAGTTTGTTGTTATAATAAGTTAAGTCCATTAAAATAAAAGTTTTTCCTTTGTCTGGTTTCTTGACATCTTTTATTTATTTAAATCTATTATTTTTTTGACGAGTAATGTTATTAAATGATTGTATTTTGATAGGTTTCATATGTTCAATTTTTGAAATTTTACACAATTTTCTATTTAATTTCATTTTTTATAAAAAATATTTAAGAGTATATTGTTGAGACTCTTCAGGTTTATTTTTTAAAAAAATCTCTTTGAAAAAAAAAAACTCTTTAAAAAAAAAATTATCCCTTTGAAAAATCTCTTTAAAAGTTTTTTTTTTTTAGTTTAATGATGGAGTTAATTTTATCTTGTTGATTGGCTTGCTTGAAGGATATTTTGTTCCTTTATATCAATTTCATATGACACCACAAAGTAGTCATCAGAAGGTATTTCCTATTTATTTTTTAACTAATTTACTTTCAACCAAAATAGAAGCAACCACTATTTAAGTATAGATACAGTAAAAAGAACCAGACCAAATATACTTCCATATAGTGAAGAATTAGAGATTTGTTGAGGTAGTGGAATTGAGAGTAAGGAAATAGCAAGCATGATGAGTAGCTGCTAACTTTGAAATGGATTGTATATATGGTTTCCATGAGAGGACAGTAGTGAATGATAAATTAAGAAGTAAAGTAGAATATTCAGTAAGAGTGTTGCCATTCATCAATATAAGAATATCAACAGCATTAAAATTATTTTTTGTAATAAGTCATGTGGTTTATATTGCTGCATATGATTTTTTAAAACAATAGGGGAAATCACACTTTTAAATGAAAATTCAGGTGATGAAAATTATGGAGATAAAGCTTTACAGGATAAAAAACAATGTATTTCAAGCTGCTGTTTGTATTGATGCTAGATGTAGAATACTGTTAGAAGAAAAGTTTGAAAAAAAGCTTGATAAATTTTTTAAATTAAAATATTTTTAATACAATTTTCATGGATGGCTCTAGAGTTGTGAAAGAGATTGTACGTTTAAAAGTGAAATCAGCTTTTGAGGAAATTGAAGAATACCCAAATTAGATACAGAGGTGTGCAGAGTAGTCATTTTTTTGAGGAGTGGTTTCAATGTCTAACAAGGGTATAAACTGCTTCTCTGGGATGACAGGAAGAGTATGGTCATTAGAATTAAGAGTAGAATTTGAGTACAAGTTCTTTGCAAATAGTTCTGCCTCATCCTTAGGTAATACAATCAAACATATATATGAGAGGTTGCTTTTGGTAATGACACTGTTAAAATTTTTCTAAATGTCTCTAGAACCGAACTTCTGAAATAAGATACAAAATTTGAAAAGTGAAAAAAAATGGAGCTTATAGCACTTTTTTGCATTGATTTCTTACAATGATTAAAAGATGCTTGTTCCCAAGAGAATTTGTTTTTAAGTGATTCGAAGTGAAGATGGTTGAGTAAAGATGATTGAGTGAGGATGATAAAGTGAAGATGATTGAGTGAAGATGTGTGGTGTGACTCTAGCAAGACAAGAAAAGGAGACAATCTTAAACAGGTTAGAAAAAACGTTGTATTAAACAACGTTTTTCAGAAAAGATTCAAGTAATTTAGATATCAGCATGCAGAGAGGTAGCATTTTCAGTAGAAAATGATAGTGTTAGAAGTGAGGAAACTTTATATTATAGAAACAGCATAAAAGAGGAAGGCCTGATGATGATCATCATCATCAGGCTTTAGCCTTCCTCTTTTATGCTGTTGATGATGATGATGATAATGATCATCATCATCATGATCATATGGTAATGATGATTATGATGGTCATGTTGATCATAATGATGTTTATATATGCATATATATACAAAATATAACATGAATTTTGAATTAAAAAAATATGCTTTAGGATGCATAAATGTTTATGCAGCCTGGTCACAAACCCGGCCCCGGTCATCAACCCTGGTCACTTACTATTAAGGCAGGGGTATTTTAATTCAGAATTAACTTCACTTAGACTTTGCTTAGAAAAGACAATTCTACAAGGCGGTGGGATATGGGGCAGTCTGTACTGGATTATATAGGGTAGATTAGGGTAATATGAACATCTTGGTAATATAAGCATACTTAAAGATTTCTTAGATGTAAGCAGTGAAGTTAAAGTTGCTTTGTATTTTTTGAATCAACTTTATGTGGTGATAACAGGAATCAGTTCAATTAGCGTAAATTTATATGCAGTAATTAGCGGCTATTATCTAATTAAAACGCTGTTGAATTTTTCACGTTGTTAAAATAATATTATCACGCATGAATAAATCTGTGGCGCGAAATGTTGGTGCTAAAATAATGAAATTAATTTTTTTATAAAAAAAAATATGTTAGCTAAATATCCATTCCATTTTTGTTTGAAAAACAATGCATAGAAACATTTAGGTTTGACTTTATTTAAAGATGCCATTTTTGTGTAATTTAAGCATTTATGTGTAATTTGAGCATTTGTTCGTAATTTGAATATGCTCAAATTACCCAGTGTTTTTCATCGAAATTACCTAGTTTAAATTACTCAAAGAGCAGTGGTTTTAATTGCTTTTTAAATAAAAACAAAACAGTAAAAGTATTTTAATATTTTATCAATACTAAATATTTTTCTGTAATTTAAATTCAAAAAATTTTAATTTTTATCTTTCTAAGGTTTGAGTTAATAAAATTGAAAAAATAACGAATAAATTTTTGTTGTTGTTGTTGTTGTTGCGGAAAACATAGTAGTATTGTTTCAACAAAAAGTGGTTTAAAATTTGATCTTTTAATGATGAGTTTTAATTATAACGAATCATTATATTCTTAAAATTAGTTCTAGTTGTCAGATTGATATTTTTTTACTTAATTAATGTTATTTTTTGAGCTAATTTAAAGGGCTCATATTACCAAGTGGTCTTGGTAATATGAGCACTTTTGCTACTTTTTTAAAACCTCTGTGTTTTTAAGGAAAAAAATTCGGCTGCCCAAATATCTAAGTGGATCATGAGTAGGGATCCCTAAAAACTATTTATTCGCAAAAATTATGGATCCAGCATAACTATTTTTGAAAATATTCAATTTTCGCCTAAGGTGCTCATATTACCCTAATCTACCTTATTAGCATGATAGACGTGATGTCCCTAAACCTCTTACAATTTAAACTTATAACAAATGCAAACATATTAAATTTTTGTGATTTTTTGAATGTTGTACTACATTAATTAAATTTTTTTTTTTAAGGTTCACAATGTCCAGTTTTCTTTGCAGTTAATTGAGGATGCTGGTTTACAGAAACCCCGTGTTTTGCCTAATGGTAAGTTTATTTTAACTTGATTACTTTCATGTCATAATTTATGAATAAATAGGTAATTAAGGAATTCAGCTTTAGACATATTCAACAGTTTATAGTATTAGTTTTTTAATAATTCAAAAAAACATTTTTTTAAGACTAGCAGTATAATTAACAATTTTAATACTTATCGATAACTCGTAGAATTTTTTAGAAGTATTTTATTTGATTATTAACAGCTCAAACTTTCCTTAAAAGTTGTCACAAAGGTTTTTTTCTCAAATTGCTATTAAAATCCATTTGCTTGATCTTGATCAAGGTTTAAAAACCTTGACTATAGTTAATTTTTAAAAACCTTGCTAAAAGCGCACGCCTCACCGCCTCGAGGCGGCGCTTTTTTAAACCTTGTTCTTGATAGATAAATCTATTTCTTGATTAAAATTTGTATTCAGTTTCAAAAAAAGAATGAATCTTTTTGATATGCCATCATGTTTGTTAAATAAGCATTTCAGTACATCAAACAAAATGCTTGTAGTTTTCAGTTCCATTTTATATATATAAGTTTGTATTGAGATTTTTTTATTTTCCATTTTCAGATATTGTTGATGGCGATTTGAAGTCAACTCTTCGAGTTTTATACACTTTATTTACAAAGTACAAAAATTATAAATGAACGGATAAAATGGATGAAAATTATAATTACGGGGGTTCATGTTATAATATTTCCATTAGGCAAATATTAAAGCTCTAACTTAGGCAATTACAAAAGATCTACGATCTTCTAAACGTCGAATTTGTTCTGCCTTTGCTCTTGATTGAATCGCGTATATTGGAGTTTTTAAAATAAAATTTAAATTTGTAATCTTCATTATATTTTATTCGTAATCTATATAAATATTTTGCTAAAATCTTGTAAATATACTTTTGTAAATCAGTTTGGTTTTTGTTTAGTGAAAATTTTGTATATTGTTCCTTGAATTTTCCTAAATCATTAATTACATTTTCTTAATTATCTGCTTATTGATTGGTCATAAATATTTAAACAGCAAAAAAAGCAATTTAACAGTCATTATTCTAAATCTGTTTTTGTTGAGTTTTTTTAAAGTAAAAACTAATTATTTATGGACTTTCATCAAAAGCGTTCATTAGCAACACCATTAGTTCGGTGATAAAGCTAATTTATGCCTTCTTCTTGCTCCACCCATATATATATATATATATATTATTTTTATATTTTTGTACATAGTAAACATTTTTTAACTAAAAATTAAAACTGTTTTGACTCAATGCTTGAGAGCTCAATTTTTTGTATGATATTTCTTATGACAAAGTGTTATAAATGTTGTAGTGTATGTGGATTTCAATTTACTGAAAATTTTTGAAGCAAAATGTGGAGTGTGCTTTCTATTTAAAGGTTTTGCACTAATATATCTGTCTTTTCTCATTTCTCCAAATACGGCTGCTTCTGCAACCAATTCAATGTCTTTGTATACTTTGAGAATGGCACTGCTTATTTTTTGCCAGCAATGCATTGAAGCAGAAAATAATTGTATAAGTTTTGAAAATAGCTAAAGAAAATTACAGCTGTCTCAAAACTTAGTTGTGACAAGATTTAAAGTATCACGGAAAATGCCTAGCTAGTGGATTAAGCTCCTTGGCACGGATTTGTAATCTAGTAAAAGTTCAAGGATTATTTCTGTCATTATCATACAATTGCTCATGATATATCTGTTTATGCCAAAAAATAAGGGACAGATCTACAAGCAAGACGCCTAAGGTTAAATAATGGATGATAATTTGCAGTTTTAAGCTCAAAAGCAAGAAATTTTTTTTTTCTGTAAAATCAAATTTTTGGATTAAATTTGATTAACAAACATAGATATATTATTATGCTCCGCAAATTGTTCATACTCATTAATGGTCTTATAATAACTCCAGCTGCTACCTTCACTTAAACACTATCATTCTTAGCATAATATATCTGCCAATTTTTCTTTATCAATTTACTAGTTTTAGAAAAAATAACTCTTTTTTTGATAAGTCTTATTTTAGCTTATCAGTTGTGGTAAACTTAATCAGTCAGTTATTTTGACGTACCTAGTTGCTAAATAAAACTTAAAACTAAAACTTGGAACCAAATGAGAAACCCATTCCCAAAAAGCAATCAAGGCCGTGGCAAAGAGCAGCCGTGGTGCAGTGGTAGCGCACTTGCCTCAGAAACAAATGATCCATGGTTCAAACCCCCCACCTCTAGGCAAGTTTTGCGACATCGGTTAGGAAGGAGGCGTGAACTTCCAATTAAATGCTCATCCGCGGTGCTCTGTGATAAGACCTTAGGACTTCTTGGGGCACCTAAATAATATTAAAAATAAATAAATAAGAGAACGCGCTAATTCCGAAAAAAATGATAATCAGAAAACGACAAAAATACTGAACTACTCATCTTTGCGCATCAACAGATATTGAAATTTTTCCATTTTGCATCAACAGGAATTAATATTTTCTTTTTTTTTTCATCAATATAAATTAATTCTTTTTTTGTCTATTTTTAGAACAAAAATTTTATTTGGTCTAATGTTTCAATAGATATTAAATTTCAGTTAATAGAATAAGGAAATGGAATTAATTCAATTTTTTTACTTTTGTGACTTAACGCGTTTGGCAGAATTGCTCCTCAACTATGAAAAAAATAATTTTTTTTACAAATTCAATAAATTTTCTCATCGTTACGTTACAACTACATGACATAATATAATTCAACGTAAAAAATATAATATAATAATACCATGTACAACGTAACATAAAAAAAAGTGATTTAACAAGTATAACATAAAAGCTACCGATACTTTTTAAAAAAAAAAGAATAAAAATAAGAAAAAAAAAAGACATGAAATTTTTTGTTACTTCAGATATATACATGATGTTGTAAAGGAAAACTCGTAGAAGACTTTGAAGACTTATCATCGAGTACCTTTTTAAATGGTTAAACAAAGTCTATTTCATTTTTATATATAGTCAAAAGTGGTTAAACAATATACAATCAGTGATACACATAAATATTTTAGTATAAATTTTGTTTTTAAGTTTAATACACACTAAAAAAAAAAGGTAGAACTTTCTACCTAAAGGTAGGATATGTGATATACCCTTAGTAAGGTATAATTTTCTACCTTTTAGGGTAGAAAATTAAATTAAAAACAATTATTTGTCATGCAATTTTCTAACTTAAAGGTATAATTTTATACCTTATAAGGTAGAAAATTATACCTTACTAAGGGTATATCACATATCCTACCTTAACTAAAAATTTCTACCTTTACTTTTTAGTGTGTACATGTCGATATAATTGTTGATATTAAGTATGAGGTGTTTTAATTTATTTATTACATATTTTAGTTCTATATTTTTGTATATAATTTTGTTGTATAGGTACGGACCCCGGTAGGAAATAGAAAATCGTGAGAACTTTGTTGTTCTTTTAGGCAATGTGAAGCTGCCTGTTGCTCTTGTTATATATCTATTAAAGTTAAATTGAAAAAATTTATCTAAAAAATGCGATGGGACTAGTCCAAGTATGTATTTAAGCATGAATAGTACACTTTGGTAGATGTTGATTTTTTTTAACATCTTAGCTTCCAACAAGGCTGCAAGCAACAACTGTTAGAGTTGGAAGTTACTGGAAGAGAAAAGATGAAGTTTGTAGAGCAAGATAACAATTAATAGACGACTTAAAAGGTTGCAAATTATATGAATCAGGAAAGCAAGATGAAGGAAGCGAATTCAAAAAAACTGGTGTTCGAGGAAAAAAACTAGACGAGTAACACGAGAAAGAATTTTAATAAATAGGACAAGAGACTCTAGCTCTTTAGAGCAGTGCCCATTATAGTATTTTTAGAAAAGAGAAAGAGAAGCAACATTATGACGATGTGATAATGGTTGGAGGTTGGCTGCTAGAGCAGGTCCAACTATGTTTACAATGCGTTTTTGCACTTAGTCTAAAAGAGAAAGCGCGTCATTAGAAGATCCGCCCCAGATATGGCAACAGTACTCCATACAAGGCCGGATTTGAGATTTATAGAGATAGAAAATAGCATCCAGAGTAAGAAAGTGTTAAGCTCGATAAAAAATGCAACCTTAGCTGATGCTAATTTTGCAACGGATACACGGTTTTCAAGAAAGATCAGAAGTAAAAGTTAATCCTAGAAAATGAAGGGTAGATGACTCACCGAGTACATAATCGTTCATAAATATAGGAAGATCTAAATTATTGCGATAACAATTGGCTGCAAAAATTGAGTTTTATCTGAATTAAAGTTCACCAGTCACTGTGAGCCCCATGCTGTAGCAGAAGTGAGATCCTTTACAAGCTTAAATGCTCCCTCCAATCAGAGAGTGTTGGCTTCTTATCATGACAAGAATAAATGGTAGTATCATCAGCGAACAATGCCACTTTAGATGTGAGAATATCCGGAAGATCGTTAATGTAAATTAAAAAGAGTATAGGGCCGAGGATTGAACCTTGAGGAACCCCTGAAGTTACAGAATATGAAGAATAGTGCGGTCCATCGAGGACAACTTTTATACTACGATTGGAAAGGAAGGATTCAATAATTTTAAAGATATTACCAGATACACCGTAAGAAGAAAGCTTATGGAGAAGACCAGCATGCCAATCTTTATCAAAAGCTTTAGAAATGTCAAGAGTGGTGACCTTAACATCTCCATCTTTATCTAATGTACGATAAAACCTATCGATTATTACCGTTTTTTGATTTGGTAAACATTTAGTGCAAGGTTTTTAGTAAGGGTTCAGCATTGGTGAGTTTATCTTTATTATAAACTAATCTTGATGCATGTTTTTGACTTTTTACCCATGTAATATTAATGTACGTAAGATGTCTTTGGGTGTAAGAAAAATAAATTTAAGATTATGTTGGGACAACATAGGTTTAACTTTGTAGTACCCCAAGAGTACCCCAATATTTTTTGAAATTTTTGCGTTTATTGTACCTATATGGGCTCTCCAAGATATATTTTCGTCAATAAGTATTCCAAGAAATTTAGTTGTTTCTGTTTTTTCAATATTTACCTTATCTATTTTTGGTGGGGGAAGTATAGTTATTTTTTTGATTTTTGGAATGAAATTGAAATTTCTATATTTACTGATAACTTATTTAATTTGGAATGAAATTGAAATTTCTATATTTACTGATAACTTATTTAATTTCAACTATATATTTAATATTTTAAGCTCTTTGTTCATACATTCATAAAGGTCTTTGATTGAGTTTGATGAATAAAATAAGTTTGTGTCATCGGTAAACATAATTACATCAAGTTTTTTCGAGGCTTTTGTAAGATCGTTAATATATATAAGAAACAGAAGAGGTCCAAGAATGAAAGGTCCAAGAATGGAACTTTGGGGGACACCGCTCTCAACTCTTACTAGTTTAGAATGTTTATTATCCTATAGCTTTCCATCTTTTTAAGTAAGATAATATGATTTACAGTGTCAAACACTTTTGATGGGTCAATAAAGATGCCTGAACATACTGTTTTTTATCAAAAGAATCACTTATATTGTTAACTAGATCTGGGATTGCGTGTTCAGTTGAATATTGTTTTTGAAACCAAATTGCTTTTAATTAAGGATTTTATTTTGGATTAAATATTTGCACAACCTGTTATAGATTACTTGTTCGAGAAGTTTAAAGAAGGTAGGAAGTACTGAGATAGGCCTATAGTTATTAATTAAGTATGATTCACCTGTTTTAAATATTGGTACTACTTTAGCTGCTTTTAACTTATCCCGTACAACTCCTGTTTTAATCGAAGACTTAAAAATTTTAAATATAGGTTTATTTATCGTTGTAAAGACATTTGTCACTACCCTACTACAGATATCATCTATACCTGAAGTTTTATTTAATTAAAAGTAATTTAGAGCAACATTACGTTCTTGGTAGTTTAGTTCTTTGTATTTTTGTTCGCTCTGGGTATCACTTATGTATGATTTAAATGAGTTATTAGGAGGCTTACTTTTTGAGGTAAGATTAGTTAACAAAAAGTTCGTTTAATGTTAGCAAAAAGTTCGTTTTTCAGCAATTGTATTTTTGTCACTGTACTCAATATTGTCTATGACGATTCGAGCAGGTAAACTATTTGATTTAGTTTTTTTGTTTCCAATAATTTCTTTTATAGTATTCCATGTTTTTTTAATGTCACCAACAGAGGCAATTTACGGGGGTGGGTGGGTGATTTAGTCGGGTTTTTTACGAATTTAGTCGGTTAGTCGGGTAATTGACACTATTCAGTCGAGTAAATTTTAAATTTTGAGGACCTTTTTTTTTTAGAAACCAGTTTAGCCCCCCTACAAATTTTATTAGTCGGCAAATTGGACACAAGAATCGGCAAGGTTGGATCTAGAGTTGGCAGTCAGCAAATGTCGGCTAACGAGGACCTTTTTTGTTTTTCAAGAAGAGTCGGTCGGCAAAAAATTTTTTTTGGCTTTAGTTGGCGAATAATATTTTGTACAATACAGAATAATATTTTGTGCTCTTTGTTATTTTTTAGAAATCTTTGTTTTAGATGATTTGAAAAGTATTTATTATCACCTTTAGGTGGTCTATAACAGGTGGGTACCAGTATATTTTTTAATTTTTTGTTTATTATTTCAATTGTAATGACCTCACCATCGGCATCAGAAACCGAAAGATCGTCTCTAACTTTTGATCATTTTGAATATGTCATAATTCCACCTCCTCGTTTTTGAACTTTTCGCTCATAAGATTAGCTTGTGGTTCAGAATTAATAGGTTTGAACTTATTCTGGATGATTCGTCAGAACACCAAGTTTCTTTTAAGCAAACCATACTGAACAAATAATTGCATTCAATAAGAAAATGTTTTAATTTGTCAATATTGTTAATTATACTTCTTATATTCATGCGTATCACCATAAAGTTATTATTTAATGGTTTTAATTCATTTTTAAAAGCTCCTAATTCAAAAAACCGCAAGTTAAAATTATTCTCTTTAAAGACATGCAAATCTGCATCGTAAGAGTTATGAAGTAAATAGTTATTAGCCGATTTGAAATCATTTAAGTGTTGCGCTTCGTAATCTATTGTTTGTTTAGCCTTAAGTTAAGAGATAAAACTTTACTTCGATTGGTGAAACTTATGTAAAACTTTTTCCTAATTATACGCAAAAATTTATTAAATGCAATAAATTTATTAATGCAAAACTTTATTATATTTAACTATTACGTACAAGGTAAACCTTGGTTGCGAAGATTTTTAACTTCTTCCCAAAGTTTTCAAATTATTCAATATGTTTTTTACGAATGACGGTACTTTAAATGCTGCTATCTAGGTACAAAGAACAAAAGTGCTAAAATGTAGAATATAAAATTAGAACTACTTTTTCTGATTTTTTTTTCCTAAAAAAAAACTGCAAAAAAAAAGTTTAGTCTACGTTGACTTGCTAAAAACAAAGAAGCTGTTGAAAACAAACAATTCGAGCGCGTGTTATTATTACCATTTTCTGTGGATGGTTATACATATTATTATTATTTTATTTTTTTATTATTTTATTTTATTTTGCCGTTTAACAAATTTGACAGTTTCCATAAATTTACAATTAAGTTAATGGCCGGAGCAAGAAGAAGGCATAATTTGCCTTATCGCCAAGCACCGTGTTACAATTTATAATTTTTACAAAGTTGCTTCAAGAATATATAACATAAAAGAAAAATTAAATGAATGTTTACAAAAGATATATAATAAATAAAGTAAAATATCGTTTAATACATAATATCATAAATAGATTGAGTAAAAGTAAGAGTTAATATATAAAACTTTATATATATTTTAAGTAAAATATATAAAAGATAAAGTAAAATATCATAACTAGATTAGGTAAAAGTAAAAGTGAATATATAATAACTTTATATATATAAATACGCACAAAAAATAAAATAAAAAGCGAGAAAATGTGATTTTTGATAATGATTATTGTCAAAAAATGTTAACCTTTTTTTTTTTTTTTTTTTTTTCGAATAATTACGAAAATACGAGTAATTAACTTGTTTTTCAGTTTTTAGATTATATATCTGATCTATTTTTAAAAGAAAGACTTATAATAATATAAATCAAAATCTGCGTTTAAAAAAAAACTGTTTTGAATCAGTTTTATACTGATGAAGAGATTTTTTTTTTCCGGAAACAATGTTTGAAAATCTTTTCCACAAAAGTGGTCCGCGATTCTGAATTGAATAAGAAACTTGTTTAGAATAAGATTTTGGTATAACAAAGTTGTTAGCGGAAAATCTTGTAGCATATTTATGGTGTATTACTTTAAAATAAGTTTCAAATATTTTGGGGGACAGTCCATATTTTGTTTTATACATGAACAGTAGAACAAGATGGATATTAAGTTTGAAAATATTCAGGGCACCAATTACACGTAAAAGAGGTTCACAAGGAACCGCTCTACCAGATCCAAATATGATTCTAACAGCATGTTTTTGCTTGCTATAAAGTTTTTTTAGCTTAGTGTAATTAGTACTTGCCCACATGATGTTGCCGTAAGTTAAGTAACTATGTATAAAGGAAAAATATAAATTTTTTAAGGACTTAAAATTTAAAATTGGCTTAACTCTATAGATGATGCCAATGCTTTTTGAAATTTTTTTTTCTATAGAATTTATATGCACTTTCCAAGATATCTTTTCATCAAAGTTCACACCTAAAAAATTTACAGATATTTGCCTTTTGATGTTAGTTTTATTCATCAAAAGATTGGGAAGAATAAATGGTGTTTCCTTTGTTTTGCTTGGTTTGTGGAAAAGAGAAAATTTAGTTTTTTGAACATTCAAAGACATATGTTGCATATAAACCATTCATTTACTTTTTTTATTTCTTCATTTACTACTGTAAAAAGTGTTTCAATATTTTTGTGAGAATAAAAAAGATTTGTCATCTGCGAATAAAATAAAATTTAATAGGTTTGATGTTGAAGACAAATCATTTATACATAGTAAAAAAAGTAAGGGTCCAAGTATAGAACCCTGTGGGATTCCGCAATTTACAGTTTTTTTGGTCGTTTTTAAATTTTCAAATTGTACAATTTGTTTTCTGTTTGAAAGGTAACTTTCAAACCAGAGTAAGTTTGTCTCCTTTATTTCGTAATATTCCAGTTTTTTTGTTAGAATGGAATGATTCACCGTATCAAAAGCTTTCGACAGATCAATGAAAACTCCTAACGTATAATAGTCTTCTTTAAAAGCATTAGATAAGTGATTAACTAACTCTACTATTGCATGATCTGTTGAGTGTTGCTTTTTGAAACCAAATTGCTTACTGTATAGCATGTTGTTTTCAGTTAAATGATTATACAGCCTATTATACACTATACGTTCAAGCAATTTCGAGAAACAAGATAAAACAGATATAGGCCTGTAATTAGAGGGTTCTGACTCATCTCCAGACTTAAATACTGGAGTTACTCTAGCAATTTATCCGGAACTTTACCTGATTTAAGTGACTGATTGAATATATGAAACAAAGATGGTTCAATTATATCATAGACTAATTTTAATATATTAACGCTAACTTTATCCAATCCTGCACTTTTATTACTTTTTAAGCTTAGTAATGCAGTCCGCAACTCGCGTATATCTAGCTTTGACTCATTCATTTTTTTATTAGAATTTGTTAGATAAGAATCAAATGTTAAAGAAGTTAAAGGAATACTTTGCGCTAAATTAGAACTAACATTTATGAAGAAACTGTTTAGTTCTTCAGCTATGAGTGCTTTATCGTATATTGTTTCACCGTCAATTAAAAGTTTTTTTGGCAGAACATTATTTTTATATTTGTTTTGTCCAATTCTTTCTTTAATAGCATTCCAAGTTTGTTTAGTATTTCCATTTGCATTTTCTAGTAATTTCGAATAATATACTTTTTTAGAGTAATTTTTGATTTTTTCAAATATATTTTTATAGTTTTTATATTTTGCTTCGTTTGAATATGTTTTTTTTTTAAGAAATTTTTCATAAAGTTTTTGTTTTTTCCTTGACGATTTTAGTAAGCCTTTTGTCATCCAAGGCGATAGAAGTGATTTTGAATTCACATAAAACTTTTTTACAGGAAACGCTTTATCGTATTGTTTACAAAATTGCGCTAGAAAAAGTTCATAAGCATTGTTAGCATCACGTATTTGGAGAACAAGCTTCCAATCAACGAAATTAATTAGAAGGTTACGAAATTGTTGTATGGAGTTTTCATTGATCTGTCGCTTGTAAATAATGTGTTTTGTGGAAATATTATCATGGGCTATGTTTTTTGTTATAAGAAATGTGGGAAAATGGTCTGTCAACTCAGTCATTATTATACCGGTACTAAAGCAGCTATTACAAAAATTATTAGTAATTATGTTATCTATTAGGGTAGAGGATCTTTTTGTGATTCTTGTTGACTTAGTTATTGTTGGAATGAGGTTATTTTGTAGAAGAGTATTTACAAAATTTTTAACACTATTATTTGACGCATGATTCAAAAGATTAATATTCAGGTCACCGACTAAGTTAACATGCTTTTGTTTTTTTATTAACTTTTGTTAAAAAAGTACGTAAAGATACTTTAAAATTTTTTAAATTACCCGCTGGTTGTCTATAAATAACATTAACAATTACGTTTTTAGAATTTTGGTTAACTATTTCAATGCACAATGACTCGCAATCTTTTTCATTTACACTGAGGTCATTACGTGGTATAAAATTAATTGAGTTATGAATAAAAATGCATACACCTCCACCGGTACAGAAGTTTCGTGGTTGATGAATTGACGCGTAATTTGCCAATTCATATTGAAAATTATGCTCGTCATACTTACACCAGGTCTCAGTAAGACAGGTTATTTTAAAATCGTGATTTAATTCATGCATTAGAAGTTTAAAATCATCAAAATTTTTGTTTAGGCTTCGAGTATTAATGTTTAAGATTGAAAAAGTGTTTTTATTTTGTTGAAGATAGAAATTAGATTCAGAAATTGAATAGTATTTGCTTTCTAACGATTTTAGGGTTAAAATAATTAGTGACATCATTATCACAAAGTGTGACATTTTCATCACAAAGTTTAATTAATAAATTATCATCCATTTTAAAATATAAAATTAAGAATAGGGAAAAATTAATAAAAAAAATAAAAAATAAATGAATACTTATATAGATTCAGTGGAAACAGAATCTCATTTCTTCGCAGTCCAATCACGAATGACTAGTTTGTCGTATGATATAACCGCAAATTTGCCGGATTCCCTTTCTTTCTTCATTCGTTCTCTTAAACCCTTCCTTATTTCTGTAGTCTCCGCATTAAAATCTTCATTTATATAGATGTTTTTTCCTTTGAGTTTAAACGATTTTTTAAGTATTTCAGTTTTGTCTTTATAATTTAATAACTTTAGGACTATCGGTCTGTGTTTATTAACATCTCTCGGCCCAGATCGATGAGCTCTTTCAATTTTTATATTTTTAATGTCAAGGCATTCCTCAAATAGTTTATGCACCTTACATTCAGATTCTACCCATGATTCATTTTCGCTTTCTTTTATCCCGTCTATTCTCAAGTTGTTCCTACGTGAACGATCTTCCATCACCCTTAGTTTGTTCCTGATTTTTAATATTTCACTTTTATCTTCAAGTTCCATGTTAATTTTTTTCGTTTTCTGTTTTACTGTTTCAAACTTTGATGAAATTATTTCATCTCGCGCAGAAATAAATTTCTTAATCTCATTGAATTCGGTTTCTAAAAATGCAACCTTTGTGCGTGTTGCGTTCAAATCATACGCAATGCCGTTGGTTTTTGATTTATATTTTTGATTGTATCTTTTTCAAGTTTATCAAGTCTCTCAGTTAAAGTTTTCATGTTTGTAGAAGTAATAATAGCAAAGTTTTTTTCTTGATCTTTTAAAAGTTGCTCTGTTTTCTCCAAAATAATTTTACTTTGCTTTTCTAGCATACCAGCTACTATTTTCTCAATATTTTCGATTGATAATAATTTATCCATTATCTTATTTTATTATTTAAAGTGTTTTTATACAGGTTTTTTTTTTTGTTTTTTTTTTTACTTCAAAACAACCACGCTGCAGAAACACGTCTGTTCACTTCGGTGTTCAATACGCAAAAATACATATGAACTTTTTTCTAGACAAAAGTTAAATAACGGAGATGAACCTGATTTAATTTTAACTGAATGGAAACGATTGACTTATGTTGCTAAATTGACAGAAGAGCCATTGCATTTAACGTTTTTTAAAAGATAGCCTTTAATTTTCAAGATCTCAAAAGATAGCCTTTAATTTTTAAGATTTCAAAGGATAGCCCTTTTATTTTCAAGATATTGAACTGCAATTAACCCAACTGATATATTTGTTCATTTTATTTATTTGAATTTGAAAAAAGAACAAAATACAGTGAGAAAGGTAACTACTAATTCTTTTTACCAACTTATAATAATAAAAATTTCAATAAGAGTAATTGTTCATGTTTAAACATGACAATGGTTCAATTGGCGTTATCTTTAGTATCATACTAAAAAAGTTCAGTTAGTGCATTACAACTGCAAAGATTTAAACCACATTCCAAAAAACTGTTCACTAACAAAAAACCTTCGAAGATCCTTCGTGAGTCACCAAAATGTTCACAGGTGTCATTGCCAAAGTTAAAATGTGCTACTACGCATGCGTTTTAGAGCTAATGAGATTATCTGATAAAACTTAGTTTTGGGTTAAGTGTTAAGTTAAGTGGGTTAAGCCAATGATTACAAATTTCGTTGTAAACGCCATTATCATTTTTTATTTCTTCATAATTATCATTGTGAATAGCGAAGAGTAAAAAATCCATTTACGTGACAATTCAACATGAACTGTTTAATTTATAGTAAAGACAAAAAAGTAAAAAGTTTTTATGATGAAATATTTATGCTGGAGCTCTTCCTTTAATCAACCGCCCTACTAAAATAACCAAAACTTTAATTTTAAAACTGTCTTTAATTTTATATACATATCTGCAAAAGAGTTACGAGCATTTAATTTAGAAAAAAATATTGAATAGGATTTAAATAAGATTATTTCACAATAATTTTTATTTAAAATATTTAATCAGCGCTAAATTTCTAACAGTTTAACTGTTGTGATTAGCAGTTGTTTTTTAATAATTATATTGTACTTTATCGTGCTTTATTTTTCTAGTTTTAACTGATAAATTTAAGCCAATGAGAATGTGGTATTAATTATGCCAAAAAAAAAATGGTTTGGAGAGTAAAGAAGATGAAAAAAATAAAGATGACATTGTTAGCATATTAAGAAAATTTTTCTTAGCGTGTGTAAAAGAAATTGGAGACAAATTGATGCAGTCAATCGAGTCAATTGAGGTAATCGAGTAAATGTAGTTCTGTAAAAGGTGGCCAGAAGTGTAGTGATTTTAGTTGTGAACATAGTTAAATTATTAGTTAGAGTTAGATCATTGACCAGTTTGTAGTTGGTTACAAGTAGTTTGTATTCTTTTAGAAAGAAGAGTTTTTAATTTGTTCAATGGTTGGGACAATCAAATTTGTAATGAGAAATTAAAGTGTATGTTTTCAGAAATTCGTCCTACGATAGGTAGAAAGGAATAAAGTATTAATAAGTGACACGTTATCATAAGTTTGCAGCAGACCAAATAAACTGACAGGGGTTGAGCATCTAAACAGTTGGATTGCAGTAACAAGTGCGGTGGCCGAATCCATTTCTGGTATACATTAAAAAAACTAAACTCTTTGAAGTGAATCAAACGTTAAATTTTGTTCGTAAAGTGGCTCCGACATCTTTGTCGGAGCCACTTTACGAACAAACTTTATACTCATATAACTTGGTTCTTTACACTCATTGTATAATTAAAAAAATGAAGGCAACACAACTGAGAATATGGTTCATCACAGTTTAAAATTACATTTATTAGCTTTTTAAAAAGTGACCGGACTAGTAGTAGTCACTCTATCAGACACATATCATTCACTCACTGGTGAAACGAAAAGACAATGCTGAAGGGCACAAAGAAACGAAAGGGGAAGTAGAAAAAAAAAAGATCTTGAAGATGTGAATACAAGATATAAAACCCGGCACAGAGATAAAAATTTCATTCACTGTGCTTTTACGCTTATGCAAAAGTTTATTTTGTATACGTCAACATATGACTTATTATTTTGTATACATCAACATATGATTTATTATTTTGTATACATCAACATATGACTTATTATTTTGTATACATCAACATATGACTTATTATTTTGTATACATCAACATATGACTTATTATTTTGTATACATCAACATATGACTTATTATTTTGTATACATCAACATATGACTTATTATTTTGTATACATCAACATATGACTTATTATTTTGTATACATCAACATATGACTTATTATTTTGTATACATCAACATATGACTTATTATTTTGTATACATCAACATATGACTTATTATTTTGTATACATCAACATATGACTTATTATTTTGTATACATCAACATATGACTTATTATTTTGTATACATCAACATATGACTTATTATTCTGTATACATCAACATATGACTTATTATTTTGTATACATCAGCATACGACTTATTATTTTGTATACATCAACATATGATTTATTATTTTTAGCATAGAAGCTTATATTAGTTATAAGTATACCCAGGTTGCTTGTGAGAACACTTGCTCCGAGCAGAAACTTATTAAATTAAAACCAGGAGCACTATATCCAATGAAAAATTTGAGGCATATATGTTGATCGCATGTGAGTTTGATACTTTGAATAGTCTTGAAAATAAAATGGTTATTACGGAACTTATCAAGTGTACAGTACTTATCAAGTGTACAGTACTTACCAAGTGTACAGTACTTATCAAGTGTACAGTAATTACCAAGTGTACAGTACTAACCAAGTGTACAGTACTTACCAAGTGTACAGTACTTACCAAGTGTACATCTCAATACTGTTATGCTAGTTATTTATGTTATGTAATAAATAAACCAAGTTAATCTCGTACGCAAAGAAAATGTCATTTCTTATTAAATTCATGGCAACTTGGGCTACGACCAAGCTAGGGTCTGGGGTGCGCTTTAATTTCTTTAGTGGACTAAAGAAATTATAGCGCACCCTAGACCCTAGCTAGTGGGAAAGGATTCCAACCTCTTCCCAACGAACTTTGCCTTCTAGCGTGTGCCTCTCTTGTTTAAAATTTTCCAGGCTCTCATTACGCTTCCTGTCCGCCACTGAAGAGAAAAAACTGCAGAATCTTGTTCAATTTTTAAATTAATTACAAATTGCATATTGTTTTAATAGAAACTTTTTAAATGAAGAATTGTAAAAATATTTTTTGTGACAAAAAGTACTTGAAACTTGTCTAGGTGGACTTGACACATGACTTATCACAAGCATCTTTACTGTCATATCTATTGTTGTTTCCACGACATCCACCGTAAACAAACTGTTGACACTTTTTTGTGGCATGATTGTAAAACCATTTTTTTAAATAAGCAAAGCATGGTCCAGGATCCAACTTACTTTTGCAGTCAATTTTATTAGGTTCTAAAAAAATATTTTGGTTTACAATTTTATAGATTTTTTTTACAAAGTTTATATATTTTAAAATGTTTGATTATAATATAAAAGTATTTTCAAGAAATTATTTAAAAATAAAGTTTTTATTGCATGTGAGAAAAACAAAAAAGTAATAAAAATTAGAAGCCTACCACATACTCCTTGTTTTAAATAGGTATTGCTCATCATACAAAACAGATGGTCATCACAAACACGCTTGTTTGATCCTCCACACACCTCTCCTTCTTGTATTTTTTCACAGATTTTGCAACAACCACTCGGATCTTTTATCAAAACACCTTTGAATATCAAAGATTTTTTATATGGATGTCATTTCATATTAATATCATAGAGATAAAATAAACTTAATCATTATATAATAAAACCGAAATTGAAATACCAGGAAATATTAAAGATGATTAACAATCAATCAAACTTTTTTGATGGACAATAAAAAAAATTTTAATTTATTTTTGTTTACAATACAAACACAACTTCAACTTGATGATTCTGAAAACATAAATCTTAGAAAAAATTAAAAATCATAGTGTAAACAATACAACCTATTTCTATCAACCTATTTCAACCTATTTCAACCTATTTTAACCAAAATTTCTGGATTAAAAGTTACCTCACTGAGATAAAGAGATATAGATTATGTACAATCCGGAAAGTTAAATGTCGTATGCGGAGTTCCACAGGGATCAATCCTTGGTCCGCTCCTATTCTTAATATATATTAAATATATTCGTAATGTACATTAAAACTAATCTCAATAATGTTTGCAGACGATACAAATTTATGCCTTACCAATAATGATATCAAACATCTATTTACGGATATGAATATTGAATTAAATAAAGTAAGTATTTGGTTAAGGGCAAACAAACTCTCACTTAATGTTAAGAAAACGAATCATAATAAATTAAACTTTCCTCTTAAGTTGCGCAAACTTTATTTAAATTATAAATAAAAATAAAGAAAGCATGTGAAAAGTTCTTAGGAGTTCTTATCGATTAAAAGTTTTTGTAATTTTCCCACATAAATTATATACAGTCAAAATTTACCAAAACTATTGGCATAATGTATCGAGTTCGATCATACTTCAATATGTTAAGTCTCAAACTAATATATTTTGGACTAACTCACTCTCAAATGGAAACAGCAACTATAAATTGCCTCGGAAATGTAATAAATTATCAGAATTTTGTTTATCTTATCCAGGAACTAAATTATGGAATGACTGTCAAAAGGAATATAAATTTATGGTGAAGTCCTTAAATTCATTTAAGTTTTGAACAAAAAAATGAAACTTTTAAAAATTTGATCATAAGAAAAGTTTTCCTTTTTGTTTTATTTTAATTTATTAACTTTTGTTTTGAATATTTTAACGGTAACTTTGTTATTTTTTTCATACGAGATTTTTACCATTACGATATATTAACTTGTGCAAAGGAGTTCTATGAAAAGATTGTGATAACGTAATTTTATCCTTTGTCTTTGAGCCCCTATCTGCTTTAACTTTATTTTATTGTAAGTCCAGTATATACCTTTTTTTTTTCTTTCTATTCTATCATTATGTAGGAGTGGGTTGTGAAAATAATATTTATACTTTGTAAACAGAAAAATATATAAATATATTTGCCTCAGATATCAACCGCTTTTCAAATGTAAGATACAAACAATTTGACTATGTTTAACACTTTGGTTTGAATTTCTTTGCAGTAGGTTTGCGTTTGTGCGGAGCATTTGCCATGTGACACTAAAGCATATAGCAGAAGTCATCAAGTATTGCTGTACTCTACCAACTCTGATATGCATGCATGACTTTATCCAGTCATGCATGACTTCATCCAGTCATTATTAGTCTGTGAATAAATGAACTGGTTTTTCTCTAAATTGTTAAGATTGAAAGATGTTGACTTTGTCGTTGAAGTATCTTATAACTTGAACTATAATGTAATATGGCAATTTAATAAACTTTAATTTTTTCTGCAGAAAACCCGTATTTAAAATTGTAACCCGTCTATATTTTACTCTGCGTCAGCTTAATATTTTCAAGACTTTTTAATTTGCAAAAATCATATTTCAGTTTTACTGACGAATGTTTTAGCGATGTCATAAGTGATGCTTTGGATGCAAAAACTAAAGAATATAAAAAATAAAAAAAAAGGGGGGGGGAGATTTTTTCGTTTTGGATTTACACAAAAAATTTCCTGTACATGGCCGTAAGCATTAGTTGCCATAAAATGAACTAATTACAATTATCCGAAAAAGTAAAGATAGAAAAATAGATTTAAATAATGTTTAAATTTTTAAATTCTTTATTCCACTACGTTCCTTAGAATTTCCTATTTAGGTTTAAATATTTTAGTGTCACATGGCAAATGCTCCGCACAAACGCAAACCTACTGCAAAGAAATTCAAACCAAAGTGTTAAACATAGTCAAATTGTTTATATCTTATATTTAAAAAGCGGTTGATATCTGAGGCAAATATATTTATATATATTTATATATTTTTCTGTTTAACATAGTATAAATAATATTTTATAACCCACACCAACATAAAAATAAAATAAAACAAAATAAAAAGTTATATACTGGACTTACAATAAAATAAAGTTAAAGCAGATAGGGGCTCAAGTTTATTCGTCTTGAGCGGCTATTGCTTTCGTCTTTCAAGTTCTTTCGCATGCTCAGTTTTTGTTTTTAAAATTTATGCTTTTTGTTAAAAATTTTCAAACGTTCCCTAGCACAAATTAATAAATCACTCTACGTACACCTCAAAAGTAATTTAATCTGATTGGTCGTTAAGGAATATTTTAAAACGGGGATTTTAGATATCAATGTAAAAATATTCGCATTTCTTCCAAATTGTAAAAATATTAAATTTACCAAAAAAAAAATTTCAATGCCCCTAAAAATTACTTGTAAGGCTAAACAGCATACGAAATTCAAAAATTGAAAGCTTTTTTGACTTAACAATACATTGTTTTTTTAAGGTTATCAAATCAACTAAAAAAAAGTTGATTTTTCTTTATTAGTAGTAGGTCGATTTTTGATTTTTTTTACTAGAAATTTTTTATTATTTAATTTTCAAACATAGTTAGATTTCAAATATATGTTGTTAAAGATAAAGTAAGAAAAAAAATTGAGCAGAAAAAGACTTTTAATGGAAACGTGCTACGTAACAGTGCAAGAATATTCAAATATCAAACCTTTTGTAAATAGTTTAACCGACATCTTCGATACGTTAAGATTCTCTTTTCACAAGGTTGAAATTGTTGTCAGCTCAACACCACAAATTGCACCAATATTAAAAACAAAGTTTTTACATTATTTATTTACACAAAACTATTGGCTGATGTTAAAAACGTTCTGAACTATCTCAGCGCAAAAATCTTTATTTATGTATTTGCTTACTGCAGGTTAAAGATCTTTTTAAAATATTTACTTTATCTTCAGAATCTAACTGTTTAATAATCATTGTTTTTGGTTTATGTAAATCTCTATGTCCAGTTCTATGTGCTCTTTCTATTTTATACCTTTAAGACCTAAATAAGTTTAAAAAACGTTATTTATCTTTTCTTTGCTGTCATCCTTTGTTTTCTTTTTCACCTCAACTTTTTTAACTCCATCAATTTTTAGATCCGCTTAGATCGATCCTCCATCTCTCTTATTTTTTATTTATTTTAACAAATTCAGATTCGTTGTTTTGGATTACGATTGTTGGTATACTTTTCTCTTGTGAATTAATGACGGTCTTAATTTGTCTTAATGTATAAAATGTTTATAAAAATTTAGTCTCACTTTAATATCTATAACTACTTTTTTAATTGATTTTATCTGGTTACTATTTTCATTTATATTTGTTTCATCTTTGCCCAGTCGCTTGTATAAGACTTTTTTCATTGTTTTTATTTAATATGTTTTTATCTAATTTGATCAACTCTAACTGCCGTAAATTTAATTTGATCAACTCTAACTGCCATAATTATCCTTTTATTTTAAAAAATTACACAAAATTTTTTTATCCACGCTGCAAAACACGTCTATTCATTTCAAAGCTTTGCGGGCACAAAAGTCTGTGCGACGTCTTTGTGACATCTTATGGACGTCACAAGTCTAAAATACATACTTAATTGTCCAGCGGACGTTCTGTGCCCACTGGGAAAATATATATATTTTTTAATCGACCAATAGCTGCATAAAAAATAAGTAAAATGAATAAAAAAAAAACTGCTAAGTATGTACTTCAATTGTTTTTGAAACATTCTTCTTCATGAAAGTTCTAAATATCAATCTTTGTTCCTTTAAATTTGCAACCTTGACATCCAATACTTTCTTAGGGCGCACAATCCTAAATTTATTAACATTTGATCATAAATTGGAACATATTTACTCCTAAATAATAGAAATGATCTTTGACTATTTATACACGGCCAGGGACGATTCTAGGAATGAAATGGGGGAAGGGGGCAAATCATTAAAAAATATCGAGTATTTTCTTTAAAAAAAATAGGTCCTCAAAGCGAAAAAGCACCCGACTGAAATGTGTCAAACGCTGAGTCTGTATAATTGAGTAACTTATGATATTAGTAGCCTGATAAATGAGTTTCATTTGTTGCGAAAAAGAATGGTCGACGCAGAATCTATTTTGAAATAAGAATGCAAAGAAATACTTTTAAAAAAAGATTTCAAGACAGATTATTCTACGGTATCAATACTAATAAGAAATTGATTGTTGCAACCACATAGTTCGAATCTAAATAATAAAATTGTTGCGCAATTTTTGTGCAACAATAATAACATATAAATTTATATAATGTAATATATATATATATATATATATATATATATATATATATATATATATATATATATATATATATATATATATATATATAACCTACCTGATTTGCATAACGGTTTATGACATTGCACTAAACTACAAGACACTTTTGCTTCCCCACAAGTTATAAATGATAAAAAAAAAAAAACTAACAATACCAACATTTTGATACTTTATTATCAACAATCTTACTTTGTTTATATACTTTATTGCATTACAATATGACAAACAAAACATAAATCTTTTTAATTACTTAAAAAGTAACTAAAGTAAAATAATTACGATGGTTGACGTCAATGATAATGACCGATGACATTTATGATGATGATGACAACCAAAAATGAATAAGCTTCATGATGACGTCTAAATAATGTTATGACCACAACAACCATGTTAAATGTCGATGACAGTTAAATCTTTACAACGACAGTTAAACTTTTATAACGACAATAACGATTAATAACAGTCATTCATGATCATGCGCTAATCACAAGCTTGATGATGAAAACCGTTTTTATGCTGTTTTATTTTTTTATTTTTTATATTTTTTACCAACTAACCGTTTACATAACTCTATTTGTCATAGTATCTTTAACCAATACTCTCAAGAAAATTTTATGAAAACACGTTGTTAAAAACACGTTGGGTGTTTTTATAAAATTGCTTTTCTTGAGAGATATTGGTTAAAGATATCTAACTAATTTTTATTATGAATTTATTTATTTAGGGGAGAAGGGGGCACATCAGGACGCTTTTTAAAAAAGATACCATAGCTATTGTATTGTTTAAGAAAAAATTAAAATTTTTGCAGAAAAAGATACTTTAGTTACTACTTCTTAAAAAAAAAGCAAAGCCCAGCTAGTTCAAATAAGTTAAAAGCAAAGCCCAGCTAGTTCAAATAAGTTAAAAGCAAAGCCCAGCTAGTTCAAATAAGTTATAAATGCTTTTTTATCTTAAAAACGAAGCTACTCATTGTCCAAAACTACCCCACAAGGTGGGGTAGTTTTGAACGACATTTGGGAAGTTTAGGAAATATAATAATAGGAGGAGAAATGTTTCTTAAAATATTATTTTTTGACTGAGCAGTAATTAAAAACAATAGCAGAGTTAAGAGAATTATTAACAATAACAGAATTATTCTTAAAAAAAGTCTCAAACAATTAGATAACTTTATTGTATAATATATGTTAAAACGAACTAAAATGAAAATTCAATTACCATCAATCACATAAATACTATTCAATCACCATCAATCACGTAAATACTATTCAATTAACATCAATCACATAAATACTATTCCATCACCCATCAATCACATGAAACTAACAAAAATATTAACTTAAAAAAAACAACAAAGTAAAGAGTATCAATGTAAAATAGATTGAGATAAACATGAATAAAAGTTTTCTTTTAACCCAATTGAGTTCATAACATTTAACCAAGTTAGAATGCTATGAGCTTAATAATAAATGTGGAAATAGAATACTTGGTGGAAAAGTTACCACTTTCATAACTTTTTATTTTTTCGAAGCATTTTATTCTGTGAAGCAATATTCTTTTAGAGAACCTAAATACACCTGCAGCTTGCAACCTGCAAAAGCTGCAGCTTGCATCCTGCAGCTTCTCTTAGTTTCATTAAAAACATGTTTTTATTGCAACTTTTTAAGTCTTTTTTTATTCAATGCTGTCTCAACCTTGATTTCAAAATATATTCTCTGAAATTTTTATGAGATTTTTATGTGTTATAATTGAACTATAATTATAATTGAGCTTGTGTTATAAATATCGTAGAACATCCATTTCACTAAAAATGAAAAAATAAATTTCTTGGAGAAGTAAGTTCCTTCGTAAATCTTTTTAAATTTTTGCATTGTCCTAAGCTACCCTTGTCCTAAACGGCCTCCTTCTCCCCTATGATTTTCCTAACGTCGGCATCACACAGTTTGCTAATCTATAAACCTAGCCTTTAATACCAACATAACATTCTATGAAAAACCTTTTAATGGGTGATTGTAAATGACAATTGGAATCCAAAATAAGCAATTTAAAAATCAATTCAAATCGCATATAAAATTAATAAATTTTTTTTTAAATTTTGAATTGCCTAATAATTTCTTTGAATAAATGCAATTTTTGAAAACTTAAATTTTTTATTTATTTAAAAAGTATAAAACTTGAGTTTTTTTTTGTTATTATTATTTTTTTATCATACAACTTTTAAAACCATTATTCATTAGTATAAAAGTTGAAAAAACTTTAGATTAAATATTTATTTTAAGTTGTGTTGTAGTTTAAGGTTTAGATTTTTGTGTCGTATTTCGAAAAGTAGGATTTGATTAATCTGAGTTTATTTGGTTTATTTTGTATCTTTTTAAGTGTACCTTAAACATTGAATGCAGAATTCTGGTTGCTTGTTCACAAAAGAATCCAAACAAGTTTAGGTGATTTTAATAAAATAAGAAACATGGTATAAAATATTACATTCAACATTGAAGTTGCAAAAACTTTAAAGTAATATAGTAATATAAAAAAAGAATTATAGAATTCTTTGTACACACTCGAGGTGTGTTGATATTTGTCTACGTAAAATTAAGGCTATTACAGCCTATAACAAAAATAGGGTTAGAAATTGAAATATTTATTGATGCTGTTTTTAAAAAGGTTAATGTTTTATTTATCTATTATTCCTTGAGAAGACAATTTCAATCCTTTGTAACTCTGCTTGTGAAGAAATGGTGACGAGTTTTTGAAACTGTAAATTGTCTGCATATTTTACAATTTTTACTTCAGCTTGTTTGTTCTGCTAGGTTCTTTTGCTAGTTTGTTCATGCTCAAATCGTTCTTAAGAATAGTGAAAACTTTGTCTTTTATCTTTTAAAATCTTATACATTTGAATCAGAAACTTCTTCCTCTATTTTTCAAAGTTGGCAATTTTAATATTTTTAATCTTTCTTTATACAACTTCCCTCTCAAAAATCGATTCTCGTGTCTGAGAATTGACGAAATTATTTGATTCAATATCAGTTTCTGATGAACCATCTTGTATAAAAATCGAAGCAAAAAATTCAATAAAAGTGAATAACATAATGTTCATTAGTATTCAGGTGTATCGCATAACATAACATATTGGTGTTATATTTACTGATAATCAAGAGATTGCAATTTTTGATTATTAGTAGTTATTAAACGGTTAAATAGATTAATGGCTTTGATTGAATTTTTAATCTTTGTTTTCTTATTTATATACATTTTTTATATTAATTTTACTTCTACAAGAATATTGACGCCTGAGCTTAAGTTTCTTAGCCAACAATTCTTTTTTTTTCTTTATACATATTTTGAAGTTCACTTCTCAACTACGGTGAGTTGTTTTTGTATCGAGAAGTAATTTTATTTAAATTAACGTTGAAATAAAACTTTCACACCCTATTTTATTAGCCATTTTCGTAACATTCGTTTACGTAAAGTCCTTCAAACTCCAGTACCGAATTCATCTCCAGTACCCAATTAATCTTTTTTTTTCAAATTATCTCAAATAAAAATCTAACTCTTTATAGTTTCCTTTTTTATATTTTTTCTTTTTTTGTTGTGTAAATGAGAAATTAGAGCTGTTTTCACAACCAAACCGATATTTCAAAATATTATGTTCATCTTCGATGTCACCTTACGACGGAAAATATTATGTTCATCTTCGATGTCACCTTACGACGGAAAATGAAGAATGTCAACTTGGTTGCTATTATCAGTTAAAGTGAGGCCTTGAATGTTACTATCTATACCGATCAACTTGTCAAATAATTATTTAAAATGCGGGACGCTAAAAAACGGGACGTTTTTAAGGTCATGTGATGATTGTTTACACAATCATTCACGTCAATTTTTAAATTAAAAATTTCAATTTACAAAAAATTATTTGATAACTTTTAACTTTTACTATATGCATATTAAAAGTTTTATAATATTGCGCGTTTTACGAAATAAATATGTTAAATAATTTATGATTAACTACAGTGAGATTTCCGTATTTTTTTTATCCCGGTTAGGGGTAATGTCTTTAATCCATGTGAACACTCCTTAAGTTCCTATGGTGTAGAGAAAACTTTGTATTTCAGTTTAGTCATTAATGTCAACAAATAATAAAAACAAAATTTATACAATCATAAATATTCTTTAGGGCAACAATGTAAACATTCGGTTTAACAATTCCATTGAGCCAAATATATTTTGTTCTGTACAGAATAATCGAGTATTTTGAATAATCGAGCATTTTGAATATTCAAAAAAGTATTTACAAATTTAAGGTTTTCCTCTTTCTGTCATATAACTTCTACTTTTCGTACTTCTTGATTAAAAATGAAGTATAGCACTTCGACGTTGTTGAATTTTTCGGACACAACTCCTTTTCACAGCTTCTCTCCTCTTGCGCAAAACGGCATTTACTTCTTTTGAATCCCCTTTTTCATCACCTGCAAACATTAAATTTATAAAAATTATTAAAAAAATTTTAAAAATTCATTAAAAGTATGTCATTTTTAAAGTGTATTACGTTTTGATGACGAATCGGAACTAGCTGGTCCAGTTGATGTTGCAACAACCTTTGGCTTATCGTCGGAAGTTCTACTCGCGGCTTGTTCTTTGTTGTTTAATTATAAAAATATAGTTAAAATAAATAATTTTCTTACGAAAAAAAGCAACAACTTATTTTTATTTTAAAATTAACATAAAAAATTGATTTTAGATATTTTTCCCCCTTGAAAACTGAATACCTTGCAGAGAGGCGTCCGTAGTGATGTCTGGACTTTGAGGTTGCGCTGCTGCTGCTTCGTCGCCTCCATTAGCCTTGCAAGCGCTAACTAAAGCTTTGATTTCATCAGATTTCAGAGCGTAATTGTATATTCTAAACTCGTCAATTGATCCACGTAGTGCTCGATTTTTTTCGTGATTTCCTATTCCTGCTCTTACTCCCCAATCACGTGACAATTGACCATCACCGATTGATTGGTTTCTTATCTCACCATTGATAAATATTTTAGCTTGCTTTGTTTTGTAATCATAGGTGCCAGCAACATGAGTCCATCTGCCTAAAACATAGCATTAAGTTATAAAATTAAATGTTAAAAATTACACTTTTATATCATTTTAATTTAAATAAATATATATTGAAAATATAAACAAAAAAATAAATGCAAGGTTTATTTTATTTTATTATTATTTTTTCAACACAACAACTATTAAAAAAGAAAAGAAATGTTATTGTTTTTATTTGTTATTATTTGTTATGTATTGTTGAGTATTAACGTATTGTTGAAACAATACGTCAATACTCAACAATACATAACAAATAATAACAAATAAAAATGATTGAAATAATAACAAATAGAAATAAAAAAACTGGATGAGAAATGAAGTAAGAAACACTAAAAAAAGAAAAATAATTTTTGCATAATTTGAAAAAGATTTAAGACAACCATTTAAGACAACTTACACATAACAAAATAACACAATCTTAAAATAACACAATCTTAAAATAACACTTAACATTTTTCAAAATAATTCAAAATAATTCAAAATAACACTTAACATCTTAACATTTTTAGTAAAAAAAAAAAAAATGCATAAAAATCAACTGAGGGTAAAATAAGAGTAAAATAAGGTAAGGGTAAAATAAGAAGGCCACATTAGAAGTAGACTCAAATTTTAACTTTCCAACTGTTTTACAACTTTGTGCTGATTAACAGGAATGAGGCAACTGATACTACCTAATGACTGCTACTACCATAAAAGTCTTTGTGAATTACTTTTTGTAATTTACTTCATGATTTAATTATGATACTTCTTGGGTTCTGCTGATATCATTTGTCTGCCTGCTAAAAATTGCACCTCCTTTATACTCTCATGGATTCAGGCAGGGATGTAAGCAGCCACTCCTTCTTGTTGGTTTAAAGTCACACCTCACTTGGTCACACCTCACTTGGTCACACCTCACTTTACCCAATAACTCTACTTGTAACTATTTCTTTGCCACGAGAAAAACTCTTTGGAGAAAAAACGCCATTTTATCATTGCAAGAAATTAATGCAAAATATTTTCTGGTACTGTCTGAAACTTCTGAAGATCCATCATTTAATCTCCTGGTTCTGAGCCAGAAATTTAATTTGTGCCACAGCTTGTCTGAAACTAAGATCCATTATTTTCAGATTATTAAATCATATTTTTTATCTAAAAAGTTTTGTTAAAGTTTTTTTTAAAGTAAATAAAGACTTTCAGAAAATCTTCAACAACATCATTAACAAAGGCAAGTCTAAGATTTCATCTTTCATACATGGACCTGATCTACTTACCTATACAAAGGATGAGGTAAAACTCAAAGAACTTTTTTTGCATCATCACTTGAATCTAATAACCATACTTTTGCTGTCATCCAAAAGAAAAATGTTAATCCATTTTTAACTCAAACAAATCTCAGTTATTTAACTGCAAATAATTATAATTGACAGAAGAATTTACTAAGTCTTTAAAACTTTTTTAATGTCTTCTGTCGAACATTTCCTTGCTTCTTTATCTTTGTTATCTACTTTTTTTTTTTTTTGCTTTTTGTTAATGTCCAATCATGGCCTACAATATTCACGACCGCATATCTTACATTTTTGAGGGGGAAATTAAGAGGCAGATTTTTACTGATAAAATGGCTGTGCATAAAATTATATTTTTAAAAAGCAACTCAAATCTTCATTTTTAACATAAAGTTCTTTAATGTAAAAGTAGTTTTTAGTATACATTTTTAAAGATAAAATAGGTATCAAAGATTTAAAGACATTTGTGTAATATTTGTTGGAGAATTGTCACAGAAATTATTCAAATCAATATACATTTATATCTATGTATATTATATTTATTTATAATATATATCTGTATTCATGTATATTTTAACGCTTTGGAAAAAATGTGAAGAAGTAGCTCAAAGAAATAATAGGTAAACTTTATTAAACTATATGAACAAATTCTATGCAACTGACATTAGCAATTTTGATTTCACTTTTTTCTTTGCCTCTTTTTAAATGTTTTTAAGTTAGTATTGGAAAACAAATCTTTCGATAGTTTTTGCTTGTTATTAAAAAACACATTAACAACAATTTTTGTTGAAAACATGATTCCCCAACTTTCATGATTTTCACAACAAATTTGCTTTTTGTTGCATATTTATGTAACAGATGTGTTGATGATTTAATGACTGGAATTTATAGAGATGAAATTTCATTCTCAATTAAATCCAAAATAGCAAATACACTAGAAACAAACTCTGCAGGCTGTTTGGATGGAACAAATAGACCACCACCTGATTAAAAAGAGATAGATAAGAATTATTTTCAAGATCAATGTATTTTCAAGATCAATGAATGAGACCACTGACTGATCTAATCAGCCAGAGGTTTGTAAAATATCATTTTAGTCTCCTAATAAAATAGCACTGCCAATAATATTTGGTGAAAACCTTTGTTTAAAATTAGCAATTGTCCACCAAGTTTAAAAATAGTTAAAAAATTTGAAACACCTTTTGGATTTGGATAATAGCTTTTTGAAGCTGCAATTGTAGTTTCATGTATAATTGCTAATGAAAGTGGCACACTTTGTTTATTATTTCCAGGATACCTCATATCTAAGCTTTGGAGCTTTTCTAAGTTTACCTTTCAGATCATTATCATTATGGTAAATCTTGAATAAATCATCCCAACTAATAAATCCTGATGAAAAATCAATATTGATATATGCATTATGGTATTTTAAGTCTGAAAAAACAAATTTTTACCATTAAATAAATTATTTCTAAGGTTTTTGACTAAATGCACACAATCATAAAACAAATATGTCTTCTTTTCATGATTCTGTGGGTGAATAATAAAATTTGATTCAGACTTAAACATTGTAACTAATGATGAAATGCATTAACATTAGTGGAATGATTGTCTGTCACTATACCATGCACAGTGAACCCAGCACCTACTAGATTTTTAAGGTTGTCAGCTATTTTTTGTGATAGCCACTATCCAGAGAATATGAATTCTGGAATCGCTTGAACAATAAAAGAAATAGATTTTTTTAGTCCTATTATCATGAATGCAACAATTCTTTTGTACAAGTTACCTTCAGCACCAACATACTCTCCTCAAGTACATCAACATATTCTCCTCTGCATCAACTGTTATTGATTCTAATATAGTTGAAAAATATGTCTGTTCATTAAATACTATATTATAAAATACAACACCTTTTTCAAATCATTTAAATTGAAACCCTGGTGGTGCTACTGCTTCATTCAAATTATGTAAATTTGTAATTGTAATTGTTTTGTAATTGTAATTGTTTTGTAATTGTATCATTTTCCTTAAATATTCTTAACTGATCTTTTTGGAATATTCTCAATTTAAGAAGCCTTCAAGAAGTTTTTAAAACTGGTAAAGATGATTTTTATTTTTAAATAAGTTCACAAGAATACTTAAAAGGAATAGGTTTTTAAAGCCAATTCAGGGCGCATTTATCACCTCTAATTATATATTTATCTTCAAAATGAAGATAACATAAAACAGAATGTTTTGTTGGAGTCCAATCTGAACGATTAAAAAATCATATCCAAAGTTGATTCAAGTTTTGGTCTGTTAGAAAATGAAAAGATGCATTGTTTGTTGTTGCTTGAGTATCCTGAAAATTCAGAAAGAAATATGTTTTTAAAAATAATGTTTTAGCATATTTTGTGTTTAAAACTTTGAAAACAGAAAAAAAACAAAAACCTTTTCAATACTAAGTCAGAAAATGAATATGACTATTAAGTAAATAAATAAAAAGAAATCGAAAAGTAAACCAACTTCTAAAACAGAATAATGAATTAAAAATAAAATTTAAAAAACTAAAATTTTATTTAAAGTTCAACAATTCGTAAAAACTTTAAAATTTTTTTAAAAATTCAAAACTTAAATTTATTTCTTGGATAATTTCTAAAACTGGTATATATTTACTGAAATATAAAAAGTGATAATGATCATAAGTAACAAAGAGAACAAAAATTAAGTAAACAATAATAACCAAGAAACCAACCTTTAGGTACAAAGTGTGCCATAGTCTCAAATACAACTTCTTGGCATTCGTTACGATGAAACCAACGTACAACTCCATCATTCACTTCAAAGTGAAACTGCCCTTGGGCATGTGAAGCTCCAACTGTATCAAATATTGAATGCTGGCCATTTTTTTCCTCCAATTTAATCCAGGCAGCTATAGTAATAGCTGATTTTGGTTTTGCCTGAAAAGTATCACCCCTTAAGTATATGTCATGATCGTACAATCGAGCAGCTTGGTTACATGTGTACTCTTTGTCACTAAACTTGAGTATTTCACCACCTTGACCCATTGTACCACTATTTTCATAACCAGATTTATCTGCAATTCGCCCATGTTTCATCACTTTTTCGAAATTAAAGTAGACAACTAACCTTTCTAAAATTTAAATTAGACACAGTTAAGTGCAGAAGATATATAAAACATATCTAACTATGTGTCAAACCTAACTATAAGGCATACTTAGTAATTTGATTCAGAAAGTATAAGTTTAAAATTGAACTATTTATCTTACTAGGTTCATCTTCTTCATCGTCATCTTGAGGTGGTTCATCACAGTTAGCTACACAACCAGTTTGATCTCTTTTTTCCAAATTTTGCTTCTTAGATTTGGTGGATATAGGACCTGGATCACACAAATTTTATAAAAAAATAAAACTTTAAGATAATAAAATTAATTTACTCATAATTCTTCAAACTTTTAAATTTTGAGTATATAATATATATATATATATATATATATATATATATATATATATATATATATATATATATATATATATATATATATATATATATATATATATGTATATATATAATATATACATATATATCAGGGATGTGGAGTCCCAAAATGGACTCCAGATTTGCAAGCCACAAAAAGATTAGTTCTTTTAAGTTTTTGGTATTCAGGAGCTTTAAAAATATAAAAAGCGTATGGGCTACTAATGGGGAAAAAATCAAGACTTATAGGTCAGAAGAACAATCAATTTTTGAACCCTTTCCTTAGGTATAATAACGGCAAGGTCTCCAGGACTCCAAGACTTTGGGATTAAAAACAATAAGTTCCTAGTCATTAAATATCATAACTTTTTTTCTTATAGTAGATCATTAATCAACCAACATGTTTAGAGCTTCTAGACACCAGAGACCATAAAAAAAAATAAAGTTATAAAGTCGGAGTCCTTCTGGGACTACGCATCCCTGATATATATATTTTATATATATTTAAAATGAATTTATTTTTAGCTATATTTTTTAACCTCAAAGAAAAAATTGACAGATACCTAAAATTAGTAAAAAAACTAAAAAAAAGCAACCTATTAAATGTACAACATCCTCATTATTTATTCATTTATTTCAAAATTCATTTATTTTGAAAATCTATTTCAAAATGTAAATGTTTATTCCCTTATATAACTAAACTTTTGTATCATAAAATATCTAAAACAAAAATATCCCATAATTCCCTGATACTACACTTTACAACCAACAGCCAAAACTACATTCAATTTAATTTCAAACAACTAACAAAGCTAATACTCATTTCATTAAAAAAAAAAAAAACATTACTAAATTGGCTGACTATTAAATAAACTAAATAAATTTAACTTCTAAAAAATTAAAACCATAAAAATAGCAAACAGAAAATAAAAACAGTAACAATGAAATTGAAAATACAAAAAAAGTTATTTGTAATCTTGTATATACATTTAGAAGTGGAAGATTTACATAAGTTTTTTAGAATTGTGAAAAGTTAACGGAACTTTAATAAAAAATACGTAAATAAAATAAAATTAAAAAATTTTTGAAATTTTTTTTAGGAAAAAATTCCACAACAAAAGATTTCCAGATGTTCAAATTAAACTTTTATTAAAACACAAAAATCAAAAAAAAAAAAAGGCAAAACTTAAAAATCTGTATTGCTCAATAAGATTTTAATGTATTTTTATATAGTATTATAATACATGAATACACATTCTTTTAAAAAAATATTTTATGCTTTTTTAATTCTTTAAAAAACTAAAAGAATGTCTTGAAATCATTTTAAAATGGTAGCTATTAATCGATCATGTTTAAATGAGTGATAATTAAGAGATGTCTTCTTTAACTGCATGTTTTTACATGAACTCTCAACAACTTTGATCAAGTATTAAGTTTGAGTTTTGAACTAAAAGTTTAGGAAAATGCTTCTTTTCTTGATGCAAGATAATTTTGTTGTCACTTCTTGTCTTTTTTTGCTGTTCTCACTTTTCTTTGCAGCACGCTTCTTTCTTTTTTTCTCATCAACTACAAAATAGAATGGTTAAACATTTTTTTAAATTTAATTTATAAAAATATGGTTATTGATAGTTGTATGAAAAAGACTTACCTTTCTTGATGTTATCTGGCTGTTTATTATCACCATCTGGTTCAGTAGTTTCAGATCTAACATCGGGTGAATCTGCACCTCTGCATGCTCCTACTAGTGCTTTGATTTCATCCATGCGGAGTGCATAATTGTATATTCTAAATTCATCGATAGACCCCCTTAAAGGACGGTGTTTCATGTGATTTCCAATACCAGCTCTACATGCCCAATCTCTAGATAGCTCACCATCACCAATGGACATATTTCTCAAATTTCCATTAATATATGCCTTAGCTTGTTTTGTCTTGGAATCATATGTTCCTGCAACATGTGTCCATTTATCTATAAAAATTATATTGTACTAATTAAACATAAAATACACATGCATACAATTAAATTGAAACATTTTTATGCACTTATTTATTTATTTTTTTATCATTTATTATTTTATTTATCAGTTGTTGTTTTTTTTAGACTATACAAAACAATGGTAGCTACAAAAAATATTGCATATAAAAAATCACTATGCTGTGTTTTCTCAGATAAATTTAAAGTTGCAAATTACAAATTTTTTTTCCATATTAGATCATTCATCTTATTTAATAGTTTTAGATATGTTATTGTGTGGTGTTCTAAAATTGCAGATGTATTAATTGACTGAAAAATAATTACACTATCTTTAAAACTACTAAAGAAATGAGCTAATATCAAAATTAACAAAAAGCCAAACATCTTAAAAAAAAATTTTCTTCAAAATTAGGTTAACATTAGTCTTAAATAAAGTAAAATTAAAGAAAAATTTCAAAAATAATAATTATTTTACATGCATATATATATATATATATATATATATATATATATATATATAATATATATATACACATACATATATATATATAATATATATATATACATACATATATATATATATATATATATATATATATATATATATATATATATATATATATATATATATATACATACATATATATATATATATATATATATATATATCAGTGGCGGATCCAGCATCTTTTGATCTTTGAGATAGGTAACTTCCAGACATGAAGCTAACTCCAAACATTTACATGTTTATACTTATGTCAAATAATGAGGGTTTGCAAAAAATTGCGATGATTGGAGGCTGGGAACAAAAAAGCCCCAAAATTTTTGCAACACCTGCCCCAAGCTGATGAAATATTTTTTGTATTATTTTCAACTAGACTTATATTCATCGATAATTTTTAAGTTTCATAGTATTATCTCTAAGCGTTCAAAAATTATGACCATATAAAGTTCAAACCCCCCTCAATTTGAGGGGGTTGTAATTTTTATATGGTCATAATTTTTGTACGCTGAGAGATAATACTATGAAACTTAAAAACTATCGATGAATATAAGTCTAGTTGAGAATAATACAAAATATATTTCATCAACTTGTTGCTCTCACGTTTGGGGCAGGTGTAGCAAAAATTTTGGGGCTTTTTTGTTCCCAGCCTCTAATCACCGCAATTTTTTGCAAACCCTCATTATTTGATATAAGTATAAACATAAAAATGTTTGGAGTTAACTCCATGTATGGAAGTTAGCTATCTTAAAGATTAAAAAATGCTGGATCCGCCACTGTATATATATGCATGTCTTGGGCCAACACATATCAATTGTCTGTTATATCATAATCTTAAGTTACTGATTTTATTACAAAAAGTTACTTTTTAAGGCATTTATATATTCAGTTTTATCATTTATAAATGAAAAACACAAAATTTTTGATGAGTAACTTAAGTTATTAAAACTTCAATCTTTTACGCATCTAAAAATCAAAAAATTATTCTCTGTACCTTCTGCTATGTTATCAAATATTTTTTTTAAACTTTTTGTTATTATTTTGAAGCTATGATGTAAGTTACGTAATTTTAAATGCGTTTCCAAATCACACTTTAGCCTTATTTTTGTATGTAATCAACCTTATTAGTTTTGTGAAATTCTCTTCGTGAACTTTCAATATTTGTTAAATATATCTTTAACTTTGATAATGCATTTAATTTCCACTTAACCCTTCCCCCTCCTCCTTATTTTTTTAAAAAAAAATTGTATGTAATAGTTTGCGATTTTGTTGTCTGACTTTAATAATCCTTGTATCGGTTCACATTAGATTTAAGTAAAGTTTTTCTGCTTTAAAAATGTTCTAAGAATAATCATAATACATATTAATCAACAGAAATTTTTTTTTTTGATTATTTTTGCTAAAAAGTAACAGATTTTCAAAATCAGCTAAGTTCATTATTTCTGCGCATTTAATTAAAAATCAAAGAAAGTTTTGATATATTATTAAATGTTAAAAAATAAATTATTTTATTGGTGTTTAGATTCTTTTTACAAAACAAAGTTATCTATAATATTTAAAAAGTTATTAAAGTTTTAGTAACACTCCTTAAGCTAATAATTTGAAAAAATAACAAGAATGCGTATGTCTACCTTGAAACAGCCATGGTACATATATATATATATATATATACATATATATATATATATATATATATATATATATATATATATATATATATATATATATATATATATATATATATTATATATATATATAAATATATATATATATATATTACATATATATATATATATATATATATATTATATATATATTATATATATATATATATATATATATATATATATATATATATATATATATATATATATATATATTATATATATATATATATATATATATATATATATATATATATATATATATATATATATATATATATATATATATATATATATATATATATATATATATTATATATATATATATTATATATATGTTATATATATATAAATGCATTTATATATAAATAAAAAACACTAACAAGGTTTTCCATACCTTTAGGTACAGAATGTGCCATTGTTTCAAAGACTGTATTTTTGCAATCATTTCTGTGAAACCATCTCAAAACACCATCATTAACTTCAAAATGAAACAGACCTTGCTGATGTTTTGTTCCAATTGTATCAAAAATAGAATGTTGCCCAGGTTTTTCTTCTAATTTTATCCAAGCTGCAATTGTAATTGCTTTTCTTGGTTTAGCCTGGAACAAATCTCCCTTAAATAATATATCACTTTGCCATAACCTTGCTACTTGATTACATGTAAAATCTTTCTCACTAAACTTTAAAATTTCTCCTCCAGTGGAAAAATCACCATTATTGTCATAACCTGATTTATCATTTATTATCTTGATGGTTCCTCTTTTATCCTTTGCATCTGGCTTGGTTTCAAAGTTGAGATAGCAAACTAGCCTCTCTAAAAAAGTAAATAAATTATTAGCATAATATAGTAGTTGTTATAGTAGTTATATATATATATTAGGTATATTATATATATTATTAAGAATGTTAATTTTAATTAAACTAATTAAACCTGACAATCATTAAATCCATCAATGATAGGGGATATAAGTTTGTCGGTTAAAAAGATTACACTTAAAAAATCATTCAGAATAAAATAGCATAATTTAAAATAATTATCTAAAACAATTATATCGTCTAAGCCAAATTTGATAAAGTATTTCTCTGACTTAGACAGCATAAATAATCTTTATTTAAATTTTTTTTTATTAAATGAAGATGAAAGTGTACCCTTTGATAAAGATTCCTTCAATAAAGAAAATTTAAACCATAGAAAAACAAATGAATAAAAACATAGATATAACTTTTGATAATCAAGATGTAACAACTTTTTCTAGTAGTCCTTCAATTGTAACATTAAAACAGCTCCATTAAATAAGCTTTTATTTTACTTAGATGTTTACCAAGAGATTATAGAAAAAAAAAACATGTTTAGTGAATATTATTTAAAAAGCTGTTGGTGATTTCAAATCTAAGAGCTTTAATTACAGTATTTACTTGATTAAAAACAGTATACAGAAAACTTTAGAGTTTGACAATTAATATAGATGGTGTAAGGTGTATAGTGTAAGGTGTATGGTGTAAGGGCATATTCAAGTCAATGCAAACAATTTTGACTAAATTTGATCAAATTTAGTAAAATTTCAACATTTTTGGTTGCTATGATGTGAATCTAAGCATAACAAAATTTCTTGCTGCCTTCAAGAAATTATTGAAGAAATAAAATATTTTTTAAATTAGCATAAAGTTTATTTTCCATCTTTATGTGTATATTGATGTATTATGTGTGACTGTGAGTCATGGTATGACTCTCAGTCACAATGTTTAGACCACAAGTTGTAGAGGAGTTAAAGTGAGAAATAACAGTGATGGAAGCAGCAGTGATTTAGATGTCTAACAGTGGACAAACTAATTTCACTTCGATGACAGGAAGTGTGGTCATTAGATTGTGGAAGAAATAGATAAAGGAAAAGTGCGGTCATGCTATTATTAATGACATTGTTGAAAACTTTCCAAACATCATTAGAACATAACTTCTAAGATTCTAAGGTTTAGTTACTTGAGAATAATGGATCGTATCAACAGTCAATAAATTGATGCATGAATTTCTTACAATGATAAAAAGATGCTTTTTCTTCAGAGACGTTCTTGTGTTCTTTTGAAAAAGACAAATATGAATAGAAATACCAGTTGCGAAAAATGTATGAAGTAAAAACTGTTAGTTTGAAAACTTAGTTAGTTGGTAAGAGTAAGGTTTGAGTTAAAACTGACAAGAAGAAATATATGCTTGCATGAACTCAGGAAATTAAAAAGATGCACTTTTTGGTAGAGAGACAAAAAAAACATCAGTTTAATCACAATTATATGCAACTGATTTGTTGAGGAGTTAAGAAAAGATTTTCACACAACTGGATGAGAAGACCATTAATACTCTATTAATAGTCTATGTATTAATGATCTATGTACTAATGTCTATGTACTAATAATCTATTTACTAATGTATAATGATCTATGTAATAGTGAGTCTATGTCATAGACTAAAACGTTTTAAAACATGTCTTTATACAAACAATCTGCTTTTCCATTTTAAAACTACTAGGAGTTTAAAAAAAGAAGTACACTCAGAAAGGATATATAATATCTAAGACAGTCAAAAGATTGGATCAAAAATTACAATTGATGTATAACTCAAAAGTAACAACTGAAATTGCTGTATTTTAAAACAACATAACAAACGCTTTTATTTCTTATAGTATAAAAAAAAGGTGCTTGTTATATTAAAGAACCTGCGTTTAAAATATAATAGAAAGCTAGGTGAAGCACCTTATAGTACCTTGATGAAGAAATCGAATTAAAGTATTTCTTAATGATTTAATAACTTATTTTAATAAAATAGAATTATACATATAAAATATTTATATATTCAAGATAGATAAATATGTTGAATCTGTTTTAATGGAACTTTACACTATTTATGCTTTTTTTCAAAGTGGCATTTGTTTTGATTGAATGAACTTAGTCTGTAGTTTTAGGCGTAACCACGTGATTACTAAACCCCGCAGATTAGTTAAATAAAGTAAAAATTTTAAATAAAGCAAAAGAAAAGAAAAAAAATAATAAAGCAAAAATTTTAAACCAAAAAATTGGAAAAATCACCATTATTATCATAACCTGATTTATCATAATAAACCAAAAAATTAATTAAAACACAATTAGAAAAGATTCTCTTTATTTTTATCAAAAAACTATTAAAAAGGAAGATTTTAAGATTTTAAAAGACAAAAATCGATCCGTATCAGGGCCAAATGATACAATACGGCGCAGGGCCGTCCGGTATAGATTTTAATGGGGGTGACGTCTCTGTTTTTTGCCGACTAAAGCCCAAAAAAATTTTTTGCCAACTAACTTTAACCGAAAAAAAAAAAATAAGGTCCTCGTTGGCCGACATTTGCCGACTGCCAACTATAGATCCAATTTTGTCGACTCCAGTAACCAATTTGCCGACTAATAAAATTCGAAGGAGGGCTAAACACTCCTCCACGCCGCCCTTTCTCGGGACGGCTCTGAGTCTGCGTTGTTTTCTCTATGCTTTACTAATTTACTTTTAACCAACTTTTTGACTCAGTTTCTGAATTACAGCTCTATTGAGATGGATGTGCAGGTCAAAACAAAAATTACACTGTGTTTCTTGCATTGTATGTTCCGATTTCAAAAACATTTTAGATGCAAATGGCGTGTCATTTTCTATACGATATCATTCTTTTATGGAATGTTATCTTGACATGGTATGTAGGGTGTCCCGGAAAAAATTTTTAAACTTTTGATTATTTTCTAAAAAATATAGGCTATTGTTCAATATTTTTATTAAACGATCAAATTAAATTAAAGTGCATTGTCCTAAATCTGACAAAATGGTTGCTTATTTGCTGTAATTTTGATAAAATTTTACGAGTTTTACATTTTTTATTACAACTACATTGTTTTCAAATGTTTTTAAAAATGTAATGGATTATAATTAAAGCAAGGTTTACTTGGTAAATGTTGGAATAAATGCATTTTAAAATAAAGAAATATTGAGAAAAATACATTTTAGTTTGAACCTTGTTCAAATTTTGTTTATTGACATGTTTAGACACCTTCCACAAGTTGTCTTAAACCACTATCATTGTGTTTTGTAGACAGTTTTCCGAAAGTGTCCTGCCTATGAAATCCTACACTTATTTGATGGTGTTTTTCAGCCCTGTCATTAATAGTTGCTATTTGATCCTCACTGGACAAGAATTTCTTAAAATAACTGTTTTTAATATTTTTTCCAAGTTTTACAGGAGATAAAGTTTAGGAGATTTTTTTCTTTCAAGAGAGAAAGTTATCTATGATTATCATGATAAAAAAAGAGACTCCTGAACAACAAACTCCTCAGGAAAGACTCCTGAAAGACAAACTCAGATAATTCTGATTTTTCAAGATGACTCTGGTTGTTCTTTTTCAAAAGAAATCATCTCTAGAATATTGTACTTCACCAGTTGTACAAGACATTTCCATCCTCATTTACTCCTCCATACTTTGGTCACCCAAAGCAAAGATAACATGAAAGCAAAGCAGAAAACAAAGATAACTGTGGAATGAAAAAAAATGGTGGAATTAAAAGTGTGTTTGAGAATAATAAAATTGGACCAATTTTTACATAGTTATAGTTTATTAAGACGTAGATCTATCATGAACTGTGATGATATCTTAAATGCTCTAAGATAATTGGCTGGAACCTAAGAAAGTGGACTTTTTAGGAAGAAAAAAAAAAGTAAAAGATTACTTATAATTTGATGCATCTTGTAGTATCTAAACTCAATGACATTGAGGTGCTTGTTTTAATTTCTAGCCATTTGCGTTGCTAACAAATACAATAAGTGTGAGCCATTAACTTTACTTTATGTTGTGCACCAGGTTCTAGAAACCTGAAGTTTGGCAAATCTGGTAAAAAGCAACTTGTTGACAAAAATACTTGTAAATACTTGTGTCAAAAATATTTGTTTCAAGAGATATTTTGCAGAACTTCCTTGTTTTGGTTGTAAGATTATAAAAAAGGGTTCCAGGAGCAAACTCAGATCAGTTCAAATCCAAATTTTAAATGTTACTTAGTGTATTTACACCATTTTTAATCTTAGATTAAAAATTTTTATGAAACAAAAAAAGCCAACGTTTTTTTGTTTCAAGAGATCTTTACCTCCATCCTGTACTGTTTGACCAGCTTTGAGTCAAAGTGAAAAACAAGTTTCAAATCTCTAATCCAAATTCTGCTCTCCTACTATAAGTGCTTTATTACCTACAGTTATATGGTTTTTTCTGGCCATTTGAGACTTTAAAATGTTTAGCATGTTAACATTTACCCGCCTACCTCTTATTTTTATTCTTGAAATAGTGACAACAAAATTGCTGTTTCAACTCTTACATTAACTTGATGACTATAAGAAAGTAGAGTTTTTTAATTTTTTAAACAATGTAACACTATAATCATTTTTCTTTAAACTATGTATTTATTTTTGCTGTATACTTAAATCTTCATCATAGGTTATGATAAATCCACTTTACTCCAGGAAGTATGGAAAGTTGCTGATTTTTTATTTAAGTCTTAACAAATCCATAATATGTATATTTTATGGATGTTGAATTTGTTAATAATAAAGTATTAATCTTATGTACAACAATTAGTTCCGGTGAAGTAGTTATGAGCGATGAGGCTTTAAGCTATTTTAATATAAAAGCCTGTTATGAGGAAATGTAATTATTTAGAGTTAAACTTGACCCAGAGAATTAGAGTTAAACTCTAATTATAATTATTGACCCAGAGAATTAGAGAATAACTCTAATTATTATTAGTAATCATATGATTATTGTATATACCGGGCCAGATCCAGACCAGGCCAGGCGTGAGGCCCAATTTGAGTTGCTACTTAGACCACTTATTTAATTAATAAGTATACCTTAAACGATTTGTCATAATTTGTACCCAGTTTTACGTTTGGTAGACATTATAATGAAAAAAAAAAAACACTTATTAAAAGGAAATTTTGTTCTTATTCATAAATAACAGTAAATGCAAATAGTATAAAAACGTTTGTTAAAAATTGTTACGATTATATATACATTGGATTTTATTGGATACTCTTTTATTTATTATCTGTCTACCCAGTGGGCATGCATTGTCCGGGGGATGTCCGTTGGTCGTCGCTGGGTAGTTGTTCTGTTGGGAAAAACATAACTACACGTTTTTAAAATCTAATAGAGGCCCAGATAATTAAGTTACGCCACTGCTTTGATGTTTATCTTTAAAAATAGAGATACCCTAGCTAATGCATAAATGTTTAAATATGTTCAGAGATCAAAGTTACACTTTGTGTAATTATAAGTTAATACGAAAATATTGTTAAGTTAATACGAACATATTGTTAAGTTAATACGAACATATTGTTAAGTAAATCATCATACAACTATGTTGCAAATGCTCAATATTGTTGAATAGAAATATAAAAATAAAATTTTATTGATTAAAGTTTTTTGGTAGCTTTACAAAGATTTGTAGAATCCAAAATTTTAATTTTAAACGAACCCATTAATTAGGTAATCAATAACAACTTTGTTAGTTTCTAACAATAAAAGAAAAATGTACAATCAGGGCTATATTAAGGACTTATAGGTCCCAGATAATCAAGGAGCTTAAAATTGAATAACTTCCAGAATAATCTATAGCCTATGATTTAATAATATAATTGATATAAATAAAAACATAAAGTTAATTTATATTTTGAAAAATTAATTATCTATTTTATTAAATTATATCTTTTAACTTAATTCTCCGCTAGGTCCTCGGAAAATTGAAATATAAATATATTTTTTTTCTTAGTTACTTAGGTGCTTCAAAAAGTCTTAACGGTCTTATCACAAAGCTCCGCAGAAGAGCATTTAACCAGAAAGTTACCCCTCCTTGATGTTCTATGTAGGTACTTATTTAGTCTCTATCGATTGGTCCTATTAATCTCTTTTAGGATTTTTTTTATTATTTAGTCTACTTTTAGTACCCGGGAATCAGTCATAGCTCAAACGCAGCAACTTGTTACGCCTATGGTTTCTTAATGTCTTTTTGGTCATTTTTAATTTTCGTTAAGTTAATGATAGGAAAAAGATTCTTACTTGGTTCATCTTCCACATCAAACTCATCCTCCTTATCATCAGATGCAACAGCTACAAGCTCAGGAATGTCTTCAATTCTGTTTCTCTTCTCAGCATTTGTATCTTTTTTTGACTCATACAAATCTACTTGATAAAACCAAGTATAAGTTAATTAGCTAATTGTTTTATATATATACTTTATTAATTAAAATAACTAATAAACACCTGAATAAATTACTCTAATAAGAATGAATAAATCACGGAACATATTTCCACGAATAAACGTACCGCGCATTTTAATGTTCAATATCACCAAAAACAGGATCGAAGTCGCAGGATGTTTATTCGTGAAAATACGTTCGAAAATCTTTTAAAAGCCGATTAACGATCCACTCACCGATAACTGAAGAGAACCATTTCTTTATATCTTCTGAACGTATTTATCCATCCACCTTGCGTATTTACACGAATAAACTCCCTTATATATCTTTAAAACTGATTTGTTTGACCTCACATTTCAATGCGCCGGGTGTTTAGACGTGAAAATACGATGAGAAAAAGAACACCGCGCACTTTTTTTTAAAAAAAACTGTCTACAATAAACATTTCTTTTAAACTGAATAAATATACTCTCTGCTATCTTTCTAGTCAAAATAATTTAACCGTATGAACATGTTAAATTTTCCCAGAAATAAAATTGCTTTGTAAATTTACCTGTCAGTAGGCACAAGGCGACAAACCATATAAGCCTCATTCCTCCTAAAACAAAGTTAAAAAATTTAACAAAAAAAAAAAAAAAAAAATGCATCACGTTAATTATAATTTGTGCAGTTTTCAATTTTTTTTTTAATTATTTATTTTACAATTAAACAAATTACAAAAAACTCTTACGATAATTGATTGTTTACCTAAAATTTATTGCGGCCTATAAATTTCTATTAATTTTTTTTTTCGATTAAGTTAGCTCCAAATTGCAAGTTAATGCAGAAAGTTGTTACTTTTTGAATGATTAAATGTGGTCATTGACCAATCAAATGGTTGAGTGCACTTCTTTAATGTGCTGCGCCGTTTGCTTTCACGCTTAAGTTAGTTTGAAGCGTTCTAAAACAAACAAATTTAAGCTGCAGCAAAGATATTTCACTTATTATTTCTTCAAACAGACAGTTAATTATAACTATCTTAAACATTGTTTATCATTGTTTAATTTCAACACCAAAACAATTTTCTCCTTTACCTAAATCATAACTTTTTAAATATCATTTTTATTTGAGAGGTTAAACCTTGACTTACTACACGCCATTTTGAAACTAAAACGACATGTTGCAAGAAAGCATTTTATGCTAAAAGCATTGAATAAATGAACTCGCATTCCTTGAAAAGATGCATATTAGCTGAGGTAATATATCTGATATTATTTAGCGCATAGGAAATATTCCTGATGGTATTTACCTCATGGGTAATATAGCTGACGTTATTTACGTTGGAAGTAATATACCTGATATTTTTACCCAAAGTATCAAACAATACTTAAAAAATTGAAATTAAATTAAAAATAAAGATTTAATATTAAAAATGTAGATTTTTTAGTTTTGGAAAGTGTTAAATTTAGTTAGCAATGAATTAAATGCAGACTTAGCAAGAAAGATTTAGTCAAATATTTTAGTCACGTTGTCTTTATAAATTATTGATCAAAAACTAGAACGCTTCAAGAACACTTACAAAATTATGAGCAGAGAGGGCTTGTTTTAACACAAGGCATATTAAAACAGAAAAAACGCCAAATAAACTTGTAACTCGTTGAAAAGAAAGAAACGGGATTTAATAAATATTTTTAAAGTTTAAAATAAAACAAAAACAATTAGTTTAAAAATTATTTAAAAACTTTAAAACGGCTTTTTTCTCCAATTATTAGAGACTTTAGGATTTTAAGGGAAATATCTCTGCGTGATTTTTATTCAAACAAAGTCTGTTTAATATTAAAAAATTTTTTTAATCATTTACAGCAAAGCAATTCCAAGAAGAGTGTTATAAAACCTAAGCCATATGTTTTTAGGTTAACAAATTACCTTGAGATACTCCTAAAATTATAAGCTTTGTTTACGCATTTTTATTTAAGTTTATAAAACCACAAAGCTTTAACTTTGTAGTTTTATAGATTTACACAAGGGTTGAGTTCTGTAAAACTGGTAAAGGATAACTTAATGTATTTACTAGTAAATTTACGGCTGAATTATTACTACCATAGGAGCATCCTATTTGCCATATCTGCAAAATTAATAGTGATTTTTCAAAAACGGGTTAAACTGCATCACAGTTTTTAATGATTCTTGTAATCTGAAACACAGAAATGGTCCTTTGTTCTGCGAGAAGATAAACCATATTCCGATAACGTTATAGTAACTAGTAAAAGACGTTTCAATACTTCTTTCCAGTAATTTTAGTCTGGAAATGAAGTTGTAGGTCGTCACTCTCATAGAAGTTTTATTTTCACTAAAAATATGTTAACATGCATATATTGTTGATATAATTTGAAATCAACGTCTGAACTTTAAATTAAAAAAACGAAAATTGACATACCAGGAATACTTTTTATTGTCGACAATCTTGTTAGACCATAATCTAACATCTTTTACAGAAAAGGACAGAATAATTTGTTCAGCAAACGGCAAATTTTAGAACTTGTAAAACTTTCAAGTTCTTCGCCAGCATGAGCAAGTATTTTGTCTTTAATAACATTGGAAAAAGGTTTTTGTCTTTGAAAAAAAGAAAAAGAAACTTTTTGAGAAAAAAACTTCCCTGGGGTCACATATCATTACGCATGTTATGGAAGAGGGCGGAAGGGCACTTCACATCCATACGGCACATGACCCCTACTAGAATATATTCGACCCTGGTTTCATTTCTCTTTGTTTAATTTGTGCAAAATATCATTTATTAGTATTTAATTTTGATAGACAAAGTCTTCTCAAATTAATAAAAATAACAAACTAAATTAATAATAATAAATTAAGTTGATTTAAAAATAAAGTAATTGAGTTATTTTAAAACACCTTATTTTAACAAACTTTTTATTTATTAAAATAAATTTTTGATATTACATCGATTACGCTTTCCTATTTACATTAAAATAAATAATAATATTTATTTTGATGTAAATAGAAAGTGGTCATTACGTTTGTCCTTAATAATTCTCATACTGTCTCAGAAGATGTTTCTAAATAATTGTTTTTAAAATTATTATATACTGAATTTTCAGCAACTTTAGTAGATTTGTTATTGACTGGCAGAATAATATATTTAAAAAGCATAGTATAAAAAGACTTTGTTTATGGAAGTTTGCCGTGAGTCAATTCACATTTACTTCTCCAAAATGCGTAAATATTACTCTAACAACTATATTTCTAATAAAATCTGAAAACGGTTTGATTGAACAACTTGGAGAAAATAGATGTATTCTTGACAATGTTTTATTTCTTTCACAAATTATTTGTATTCTTAGTCATTCATAGTTATAATTTACATCTTATGTAATAATATATGATGCATTCAGTAAACTCCTTTGAGTTTAACTGAAAATGTTAGATTTTCATCTGAAATCTTTTCTGAAAGAACTTATGTAAGTTATTAAAAATCGGTTTTTTCAATTCATTATTGTTTAACAACCATTGTAAAAATTTGTTTATAATAAAAAAATCTATTTAAGAAATAGGACTTTGTAATAAAATGTTCAAGTCTAAGATAATTGAATTCTTACATTAAAACTTTAATTTGCAGTAAAACCATTAATTTAGTACCTCCTCCTTTTCTCTGCCCACGTACGCAATATTTTTTACTAAATCAACTCTTTTCTAACGCATAATTTTTCAAAACATTTAAAAATCTTTTAGTTAATTCGAGATTTCTTTCTTACATAGCGTTGTAAAAAACATTCAAAACATTTAAAAATCTTTTAGTTAATTCGAGATTTCTTTCTTACATAGCGTTGTACTGATTTTTTAACTCAAGAAATGCCATGCTTTTATTTTAGGAGAGAAAAAGAGATAGTCAAACCAAATAACAAGATCTGTAAAACTGGTCGTTGGAGCAAGGTATTATAAATTTGTTAACTCTGTCAATTAGACTTTTCTTGTTATAGCATTCTATGTTAACAAAAAAAACAAAGAGGAACATATCCAAATAATAAACAAAATAATCTACAATAAATTCTTAACAAAATAAATTTATTTATAATCATTTTGAAAACTGTAACAATATTATTGGTACCAGATATCTATGCAACTAAACATTAAAAAATAAAAAAGATTTAATATAAATAAAAGAATTATTATAAATTGCACAAAATGCAATTTATTACTAATTACTAAAAGACTAAAAAATGAAGGGATAATAAATTGCATTTTGTGCAATTTATAATAATCCTTATTATAATAATCCAATTTATAATAATCCAATTTATAATAATCCAATTTATAATAATCCAATTTATAATAATCCAATTTATAATAATCCCTTCATTTTTTAGTCTTTAATAGCATTGAGTTGGCACCGTGGATGAGCATTTGAATAAATGGGTCATTTCAAAACCAGATAAATCAAAACAATCAACTTTTGAGAAATAAGAAAAATATTTGAATTTTGCAAACAAAAAATAATTATTTTCAAAAAATTATTAAATATTCTTGATAGTTTCAAGTTGATACTAAAAAAGTATCAAATTTGCAAACAATGATTTCCAAAAAATTATCAAATATTCTTGATACTAAAAAATTATCAAATATACTTGAAACTGAAAAAAGATGTACTAAAATTGTGGTTACCTTCAGATAACACGGTTTCGCGCTTTTTGTCCAAAAATAATTCAAGGTGTTTCTAAAATGACCCGTTCAAATACAAAGTTCACACCTCTTTATTACCGATACAAAATATGCTCAGAACTCGCATTTGAATCTGGATCTCTTGCTTCTTTTTTTTTATTTTTATATATTATTAATTTTTTGTTCTTTCTTTAAAAGTTTTACAGTATTAGTCGTTTTACAATTATAATAATTTCAATAATATAATAGAATGATTACAAGATTAATTAAGTTTGTAAGAGGAAGAACGCGGGATCTCGTAGAAGACCTTAAGGTCTTGTCGTCAAGAACCACTTTGTTTTTCAAATGCATCGTTACATTTATTGTGTTAAATATATATTTTTGTCGAAAGTAAAAATAAATAAACGTAAAAGATGTATAACATTCATATATGTAAATACTGAGAATTGGTTTTTAAAAATTTTACTTCATAAAAATTTAAAATATAAGAGTATGTTATCGTTAGATAAAATAATCTGTTTAAGCTTTCTTTTGAATGTGTTGTAAACTCTTGAGTTAAATCAAAATATTGCAAAACTATTTTGTTCCATAAAAAAGCTCCTCAAAAAGTGATACAAGATCTACCAAAATTTGTATGCGAAAAAAGGTTGTTGGATAAAGTTTTTATTTCAAAGATTTTTTTTTTTTTATGTGAGTATAAAGTATAAAAAGGTTAAGGGGAAGTGTTAGTTTTACATTTATACATAGAGCAAAGAGTATATACAGTAAGTTGATATGCATTAAGAATATTCATCTTAAGTAAAAGAGGCCTCGCATGAGTAAAACGGTCTTTAAAGTTTATAAGACGTGCAATATGCTTCTGTTGACGATAAAGAAGTTCTAGTGTAATTTTATTTACACCACCCCATGCAGGATTAGCATAATTAGTATGGCAATGAATAAATGAGTAATATAACTGAATTAAAGTATATTTATTTAAAAAAGGTCTTGATTTGTATAACATTCCTATACTTCTAGCAATTTTATTGTTTAGGTTAATAACACGATTTTTCCATGTGAGATTTTCATCAATGTAAACACCCAAGAAATTAGTAACTTTAGCTCTCTTTATTTCAGTATTATCAATATACAAGGAAGGTATATTCGAAAGAAGATTTTTTTTTTTGAAGCTGCCTTTAAGAGGATACATTTAGTTTTTTTGATATTTATTGATAGTTTGTTTGACTTAAACCAGTTCGAAATTTTGATGGTTTCACTATTCATTTTGTTGAATAATGTTGGTAAATTATTGTCAGGTAAAAAAGATTTGTGTCATCGGCAAACATAATTGTTGTCAAATTTTTTGCTTTATAGAGATCATTAACATAAATTAAAAAAAGCAAAGGTTCTAGTACGGATCCTTGTGGAACTCCGCATGATACAATTAATAAATTTGATGGTGAGGTTGAATCTATTTTAAGAAATTGTTTCCAATTTTTTAAATAGTTTTTTAATAATAATAATACATTCTCTGTGATTCCAAAGAGTTGTAGTTTTTTAAAAAGAATTTCGTGATCAATAGTGTCAAAAACTTTTGATAAGTCTATGAAGATGTCTAGAGTATATTATGATTTTTCAAATGAATTTGCCATACTTTTTTTTCGATAGTTTTTGTAGTTGATGTTTTTCCAGAGACCGTTATTTCCTCTAATAAATATTCCTACTTTTCACTGACGAACTCCATGGACTTTTTTAAGTCTTCTACTTCACTTCTAAGAATTTTATTTTCTTCTGTTAAAAATGATAATCTTATTTCCTATTTTTCTACTTTATCGTTAAACAATTTTATGATTGTATTTTCATAAATGTCCATTATTTTTTGCCACGTTTTTCTTAATTTTTATTTTTTCAGTTGAAAAGCTTCTTTCTAAAAATACACGTCCGTACTATGCGTTGCGCTGCGTCATTGATTCTTAAGCAAACGCTCTAACCACTGCTGTTATAAAGATTAGAAAAAGTTGCAACAAAATTTTTTTAAAGCAATTGAATGAATTGTAATAATAAAATAAATCTTTTGTGCGTGTGTTTTATGTGTATTTTGTGTGTTTTATGTGTATTTTGTGTGTTTTATGTGTATTTTGTGTGTTTTATGTGTATTTGTGTGTTTTATGTGTATTTTGTGTGTTTTATGTGTATTTTGTGTGTTTTATGTGTATTTGTGTGTTTTATGTGTATTTTGTGTGTTTTATGTGTATTTTGTGTGTTTTATGTGTATTTGTGTGTTTTATGAATACTTTTTTTTGTGTGTGTATTTTGCGTGTTTTATGTGTATTTTGTGTATTTTATGTGTATTTGTGTGTTTATGTGTATTCATGTGTTTTATGTGTATTTTGTGTGTTTTATGTGTATTTGTGTGTTTTATATGTGTTTGTGTATTTTTTTTGTTCTTTATTATAATCTTTATACAATTATACAAGAGAAAAATTACAAATTAAGATATGATTACAAATAGAGAATAAAAAAATACAGAAAAAAGAACGCGAAAACCCAAAGAAGATGAAAACTGCTAAACTCCAACAACTTTAGTGTTTTGATGTGCAATACTAATGTTTTGCATCAACTCACACTGGAATCATTATTGAATCACTGAATCTTCTTCGTCAAAAACAAATTCTACAGTGATAGTCAATAGCCTACATTTTCTTCTTTTTTTTTCTATTTTTTAATTTTATTTTAGGTGCGCCAAGAAGACCTAACGGTCTTATCACAGAGCACCGCGGTTGAACATTTAACTATGAAGTTCACGCCTTCTTCCCAACCAATGGTGCAAAATATGCAAGAGATCCAGAGTTTGCTTCAAACTCTGGATCTCTTGCTTCTAAAGAAAGTGCTCTAACCAATGCCCCACAACTGCTTTTCAATATTGGGCCTCGGTCATTCTTTTTGGAAAAATAATAATACAATCAGTAAAGCGGTTTTAATCCAAATGAATTCAAATAATTAATATGCAGACATGAATATGATAAAAAAAAACTGATTAAATAAATCATACGATGAATAATGTTAAAACTTTGTCATATCAAAAATGAACTTATTTTAAATTGATTTATTTACCAAATGCTCTTTTTACTTTTGTTCAAAAAAAATTGCAATTATTTTTTAAACATTCAAGTTTTTGTACAATGTTTTGCAGCTGAAACTAATTTTTATCTCTTAAATTTTTTGAAACACAAATTTCTTTGGAAGTTTAAAAATTTTAAGAAAAGTCTTTAAATTTCTTGTAATTATTGGAATCTAAGTGTGAGCCCTGGTTGAACGGAGTCAGTAATAACAAAAAGTGTTTTGATTTTGAAAGACAACTTTGAAAAATTTACCTGAATTGCCAATATTTGCTTCTGCTAGTTTTGTCTCTGCCACAACCTGGTTTCATTTCTCACGCTGCCACAACCTGATTCCATATCTCACGCATGCTGCATGTTGTTAATAGAATTTCAATGTTATCTCAATTTCTAGAGTAGCATGGTGTGCTTCAATCAAAATCATGAATTAATTAAGGCTGCGTCATCCAAAAAGTATATCACAATAAATTCAAATTTTCAAATGTATTTTTGAATTGTATACAGTAATGTTTTAGTTTGTGTTATTAAATTAAGTGACGCAAGTTTATTCAGGTATTTCTCAGTGATTTTAAATGCTGTGCAACAAGCATTCGCCTTAATCATTGACATTTAATCTGATTGACACCTTCAATTCGAGCTGACTACCTGGTTTTAGACATTCCATTCGAGGAAAAAGGAAGGTGTTGTTTTAAAATGTTTGAGGAGCAGATTTTCTTTTTGCTTATGATAGTGTACGATGAATCTTTCTTCAAATAAAATTGTTTTTTTTTGTCTAATATTTTAATATAATTTTTTGCTAAAGTAGTTTGTTCCTTGTGAGAACAATCTGGAATGGCACTATTATTGAAAAGCTATTATCGAAAAAAATATATATTTTTTTTTGATTCTCATGAAGAAATTTTTTTCTATACAATGAGCAAGATAGATCGATAAATTCATTTTAAATTTGTGATTATGCCTAAAAATTATCATTTGAAAAATCACCAATATTTTAATTTGAACCAGAAAAAGCTAAACCATGTTCAAATAAAAATAATATTTATTAAAAATATGATCAAGATTTTTTTTACCAGTATTCAGTTTTAGTCTGGAGTTTACCTATAAGTAAGATATCAACTGAAGTTATCAACTGAAGTTTTATTATTATTATTATTTTTTTACCATATTCAGTTTCAGCCTTGAGTTTAGCTATAAGCAAAATATCAACAGAAGTTTCACCTAATGCTGTTTTATTTTAACGTAACGGTGTAATTTTTTCCTAAGGGTAAGATATGTAATGTAGGGTAAGATATGTAATATTTATTATATATGTATATTTATATACATATATAACAGGTCTTTTTAAACTATGGGTCTCAACCCAAAATGGGGTTGCGTTGCAAAATTATGGTGTTGGATGATGGTTTTAAAAATTAAAGTTTGAATTGAAAGAATGTAAAATGGTTTTTCACTTTTTTAGAATTATTTCTTTTATATATATATTTGCAAACTACTGCATTACTCAAAAACGTTAACATTTTAGAAAAGCCTTTATTATAGATTTAAATCTGTAAAAGCAACCATAAGACTTTAACTTTAAGTTCTTTTTTTAACTTTAAGTTCTTTTTTAACCTTCTAAAATTTCTAACCAATTCTTTTTTTTTTTTTAACTTATTAACTTCACTCTTCTATGTAATATTGGAAGATGTAAAATTTAATTGTATTTTTTTTTGTATTTCACAAAGGGGCTTGATGATAAGTCATTTTGACTTCTACTTGCCCCAGTCAGCTTGTAATTATATATATATTTGTTTAAATTTATAGATAACATTGTAAAATGTGTAAAATGACGAAATAAATAGAAGACATCATTTTTTTTTTTGTTTTAAGAAAGTTTATATCAAATAAATTGTCCATAAATATTAAAAAAACAAAATATACTTTCTTCCATCATCTTCATGATAAAGACAACGTTCCCTTAAAACTTCCTGAGCTTTTTATTAATAACTCTTGTGTCAAATGAGAGCGTTCTTTGTTGTTTCTAGGTATAGTTTTAGATGAAAATGTAACGTGGAAAGAGCACATACGTATAATCCATAATAAAATCTCAAAAAATATAGGCCTCTTGTATAAAGCCAAACAGTTGTTAAATCAAACTTGTTTGAAATTTATTTATTTTTCTTTTATTCATTGCTATCTAAATTACACAAATGTTGCAGTAATATATCTAAAATTAAAAAGCTTTATATCATATTCTTCTATTTATGTTCAAAGTAGATAATAAAATGGCACCCATTTTATTTAACTCATCTTTTGAAAAAATAAATCATTTATACCCAACAAGATTTTCAAATAATAATTATATTCAACCAAAAGCATATTATTCTGCTACTAAGTTCTCGATTGCAATCAGAGGACCTAAATTATGGAACACGTTACTGGATAATGAGTTAAAAAAAATTCCTTCCCTTGATCAATTTAAAAATAAAATAAAAAAAAAACTTTATTTATCTTTTTATTTTTAAATTGATCAAACGATAAAAAAAATATTTTCATATTTATATTTGATCATTTTTATTTTTGATCATATTTATTTTTGACTTTAATCTGAATCTTTACCTTTCTTTGATGTTCATGTTTTATCTCATTTTTATTTATTTTTAAATTCGAAATCTTAATAGATAAAAGTTTAAAAAAAATAAAATTATGTATATATAAAAAGTATTTTTTATATTTGCATTTATATATGTATTTATTATTATGCATATATTACTTTGTGATAACGGTAATACTTTTTTTTTGTTATTTATTTATTCTTGTTTTGAAGGGGCTCGGCCATAAGACTGAATTTGTCTTCTTCTTGCCCCAGTATCTACATTACCCTTGCCATATCTTCTTCTTGCCCCAGTATATACATTTTGTAAAAGTCTAATTTTGTAAAAAAATTCTTTATGGCGAAATACATACATAATACATAAAATTTTTGTTTAAAAGGAACTTTTTTTTCAGCAATGGAATTCTTTTTTTTTCTCATTTCAAAAACGTGTTAATTAACACGAACTTAAGTTCGTGCGACTTGAGTTTTATTTACGAACACAAATTATGTTTATAAACAAAGTTTATTTAATACGAAAAAAAACAAAATTGTAATAAAATTAAAAACTGTGATATGTTCATATTTGCTATTGGTTTTGGCGTCTCAATATCGTCAACGTTCAACCGAAACCAGATTTTATTTTATTTTTATTTATTTATTTTTATACATGTTTTATTTTACAACTACAAAGTAATTACAAGTTACCAATCACTGATTGGCAGTAAAGATATACAAATTTAAATCATAAATATAAAGTTCAAAATATACGAGGTAAATAAAAACATAGTTTAAATTTAAATTTATTCAGTAATTAATTACTCAAATATTATATGCAATATGTTATTTTTATGCATTTTTCGGAGTTTAAGATCAAAATAATTTTTGGCCATGAATAAATGGCTAAACTTAAACAAGAATGGTAATGACGCAGATGATAACGCTACAAACCCTCCTCAGGCCGGACGAAGTATTGAAAAACAGGCATCTAATGTGCGGGAAAAAAAAAAGATGAGTCTTTCCTTCATTTTGGCTTTACATTTCAAAATTGTAAGGGTAATAAACAACCGCTTCGTATGATCTACAATGAATTATTGGCTGCAGAGACTATGAAACCATAAAAATTAAAAAGACATCTTGAGCCATAGCATGCTTCGTATGTCAATAAACCAAAAGAATAAAGAGACTGTATAAATCTTTAAAAAAAAAAAAAAGTCTTTTGAAAAATTTAACACTGTTAATGAAAAATATTTACTAGCGTCATATGAAGTTTCGTACTGAATTGCTAAAAATCAAAAGCCGTTGACCATCGGAGAAGATCTTTTATTAACTGCTGCTATTAAAATGGTAGAAGTACTACATGAAAGTAAATATGGCAATATTGCTCAAAAAATTCCTTTGTCGAACGACACTGTCGCGAATAGAATTTCTGGTATTAACAAAGACCAATTAGTGCAACTTATTACAAAAATCAAAGAAAAATGTTGGGTGGATATTACTAATTTGGCTTAGTTGTTAATATATATCAGGTACGTTTATAAAGAAAATGTGAAGGAAGAATTGTCATTTTGTCGTCCTATGAAAACTGAACGTTTAGAATAATAATATTGCCGTGGAATATGCAGAGGTGGTGCAAGAGCGTTGATGGACAAAAATATTGGTTTTAAATCTTATTTTCAAGCTGCTCATTATGATCATATAACTTTTACTCACTGTCTTCTTCACCGAGAAGCTCTTGCAGCAAAAAAAATAGCATCCGAATTGAACAATGTGCTTCAGTATTCTGTTAAGAATATAAATTTTATTAAGAGCCATGCCCTTAACAGCTGTTTATTTTCAAATCTCAGCAAGGATACAGATTTACACAAGTACACAACTTTATTATTATATACAGAAGAAAGATGGTGGTCAAGAGGTCAAAGAACGAAATTGAAATATTTTTAACCAAACGAAAATGTGAACTTGTTGCTTTTTTTCAAAATGACTTATGGCTATCCAAGCTTTGTTATTTGTCAGATATATTTGAAAAATTAAACGATCTGAACTTCTCTCTTCAAGGAAAAAATTGCTATATATTTACATCATATGGTAAAATTGAAATTTTTATTAAAAAGATCAAAAATTGGAATACTAGGATAGAAAAGAATTCGTTCGAAATGTTTTCCAGATGATTCCAATATTGTTTTGCAATAAATTAGAATAATAATTTTTTTTTGCTTGTTTTTTTATTTTTTCAAAGAGGTTTTTATAATTTTTGTATTTGTTTTCATTTTTGTAAGTTTTTTTTTTTAAGTATTTTTCTTAGAGTCTTTGTTTTTTTTTAGAAGATTTAATAAGACCTTTGGAAATCCATGGACTTTGTAAGCTTTTAAGTTTAATTATTTTTTCTTGCTTTGGTAACGCTTTTTCATACGCATCACTGAACTCTAAGTTAAAATATTCATAAGCGTTATTTGCATCTTTGTAGTTGATGAGTTGATCCCAATCTATTAGTGATAGATAGTTACGAAATGGTATTTTTATCTATCTTTCTTTTTGTAACGCTTATTAATTTGTTTGATTCCTTGATTGATTTTTCTTTGTATATTGAATATGATTTGAAAAATATTGGGAAATGATCACTTATATCAGTTCTTATGATTCTGCTTTGAGTGTGATATTTCGAGAAGTTATTAGTAAAAATATTGTCTATGAGAGTTTCAGTTTGACGAGTTATGCGAATTGGTTTATTAATTAGTGGTAAAATATTGTGCTGATAGAGGAGATTTAGAAAGCTGTCATAACTCCTAACATGCCTCCACAATTATAATGTTTCATGGTGCCCCACTCTTCCCTGCGCAAAAAACGTTTAAGTTCTTTAATTTTCTCCACTGATATAATAGTCTAGTGGATATAATAGGCGTTTAAAATTAGGGCGCAAATCAAAAGGTGGACATTTGGCGCAATATTGTTAGCAACATATAGCCAACATTGAGATAAATGTTGCACCAATATATAATCTTTTTTGTATTTAAAAGCAGAAAATAAACTTTTTAATTTAAATTTAATAGTTCAGTAAACTAAAGATTGACAGGTTTGCACAAGGTTCATTTCGAAACAAACCTGTCAATCTTTAATTTACTGAGCTATGAAAATTTAAATTAAAAAGTTTATTTTCTGCTTTTTAGTACAAAAAAGATTGTAATTTTTAGCAAATGTTTTTGCTATATTTTATTATTTTTGAAATGAATTCGTTGAAAATTATTTATTTTTTAGCTGAAATAAAAATAAAATAAAATAATATTTATGAAATTCACACGATAACTTATAAAAAACACTGTGGTTTTTTATAAGTATAATTTAAATAATTTTATAAATAAATAAACAGCAAAAACAGCAAAAGTTCCTGTACAAGACAAAAAATAAATTACCCTTTAAATTTAATTTAAAACAAAATAATACTAAAAAATACTAAAAGAATACGAAGGAATTTATACTTTTGTACGGGAACTTTTTCCACACTCTGTATTTAAACAACTTAAAAAAATAGTAACCATGATTTCTACTTTTTGTTTTTTATTTTCTATCAACACCTCTATGAACACCTTCGAACACTTTCTATGAACACCTTCGAACAATTTCTATGTATAATTTAAATAATTTTATAAATTAATTATAAAAGTATAATTTAAAATAGTTACTTAAGCAACTTTAAAAAATAGAAACCATTATTTCTACTTTTTGTTTTTTATTTACTATGAACACCTCTATGAACACCTTTGAACACTTTCGGTGAATACCTTCGAACACTTCAGAGTCAAGGTTTTATAATAACTCTAAGATTACTTTTTAATTGGTGGATATTGTTTTGACTTAATCTAATACTCCCTCCATTCCGAAATACTGTTCCGATTTCACGTTTTTTTTTTGTTCCAAATTACTATTCCGATTTGATTTTATTCCTAATTTTGATGAGAAAAAAATCAAATATCTTTAATAAAATGACTTATTTAGAAAAGAAAAAAATTATTTGAAAATGTTTATTAGGGGCCACGATGATGGGAGTTCCGAGGGGGCCTTGCACCTCCTCTAGATTTTTGCAAAAAGATTTTTTTTTTTTACAAATTACGTTTTTTGTCGTACTTTATATATTAGTTTAGGATTTTTTGCAGCAGCATATGCAGCAAGTAGTATATGCACATACCGAATAATAATCTATCTTACTTTTGAAAATCTCTTTGCTTACACATGCTTACATATAATAATATAATAAAAAAGAAAAAATCCAGATTATTTGTTCTCTTTTATTCATTTAAAAATATTCAAAACACGTTTGAAATCATTTTAAACCAAAATGTTATCTGTTTCTAAGTTTATTGTTATTGCAGTAAATGCAATTAGAGTGCTGGCAATTTATCTTGATTTTTTTGTTGGCTTTAACCACTATTAAATAATTTAATACAAAATAAGAATTTTTCAAAAGCTAATACTATATATATTTTTCCACTAAAAATGTTACAATCTTTTTAAATTTTTAAGTTTATAATTCATTTTTAACAAATCGGAACAGTATTTCGGATCAAAATATTTCGTAGAAAATCATCCTTTTTAGAAATTAATGGTGCGGTGGTAAAAGATAATATTATTGCCATGAATTGTTCATAATATTATAGAAAAGGATCTAAAAATTATATAAAAAATGTTTTTAATTAAAAATATAATTTATTTTGAACAATTTTTTACATTGAATGCAAATCGAAGCAGTATTTTGGAACAGAGGGAGTAATAGTTATCGTGATATGATTAGTACACTAGTAGTATATTTTTCGCACTAAGCATAGTTTTACCTACACTGGAAATAATAATTTTGAATAACATTTTTTTTCAGGTGCTTTATCTAATTTTTTATTTTGTAGTATTAATACTTTTATATATAATTTTTTACATGTAATCAAATTTTTTTGATAAAACACAAACTCAATTTTATAAAAAATAAGTTGGTCATTGAAACTTTTCAATAGAATCAGTAATAATAGGAACACCAAGATGAAGCAAAAAGTTTTTCTCAATTAACTTATTTACAGTCCAAGCAGCAACTTCAATTCCCTTAGCTCTCCATTTCTCAACGTAATTTTTTGATAGCATATCTTTTTCAATTGATACTAAAGAGACTCCAAGAAAATCTGGTATAAAAGAATGCACTAAAAATCCATATATAATATCGAGACACCAATATAAAGGAGCAAACCATCCTTTATAGTTTTCGTCACCGGTAAATGTATACACAATATATGTTGGATCCCAAATAATTCCTATTAAGAAGTCAGGGCAATGACGTCGCACAGCGTAAAGTATATGAGCATGGAATGATGTTACAAAAATTATGTCAGTCACACCAGGAACTGTTTTTTGCAGAAATTTAAGGGTTTCAACAGTTTCCATAGAATTTGATTTTACATCCAAATCAATGATTATGTTTTTTTCTACACAAAACTGTACTGCTTCACTTAGAGTTGGAACTTTAACCACATTTTTAACAGAACGACCAAATTTAGCAGCAGCGTTGAGTTGTAACACATCTTTATACGATGTTTTGCAAATTAAACCCGTGCCGTTAGTCGTCCGATCAAGAGTGTCGTCGTGAAGCAACACCGGTACTTTATCTTTTGTAAAACATAAGTCAACTTCAATTGCCGTAGCCCCATTTTTATAAGCCGTTTCAATTGCAAGAAGAGTATTCTCTGGAGCCTGGTCTTTACCAGCTCTATGTGCAATAATTACAGGCGTGTTATTAGGAAACAACAACTTTTTCACACGTCCAAGATCTTGTTTTGGTAGCTTGAAAACTTTATAAACAATGATAGACAATAGAAAAAACACAGGACAGCATACAACTAACCATTCCAAGAACATTTTTAAAATCGTTGAAATCTAAACATAATTATAAATTTAGAAATTTTACCAATTAAATGCTTTGATACAATCAAATGCTTTACTAAAGCATTTGATTGTATCAAAGGCATTTAATTTAAGCATCTAAATTAGATATGCGTTTGTTTTGATGACTGACTTTTATTTAGTTTTAATTATTATATTATTATAAAATGTGATATTGTAAAAAACAAATATTATAAAATCAAAGGTAACTTTAGCTTTATACACATCTATATTATTAATTTTAAATCTTATTTTAAAATTAATTATAAAATATTAAAAAAAAAGAAGTAAATATTTAATTTCTTAAAAGTTAATATTAGTTTCTACAATTTGCTAAGTTATACTTAATTACTTAAAAAAAACAAATAAATTTTCCCCAAAAGACAACTTTTATTTTAAATTTCTATTTTAAAAATGGTTTTAACATAAATAACTCACTTCGAAATTTTTTTTGTGGCTTTTCCTCTCGCGTTTGTCTTAAATAAGCGCCTAAATCGTTTATCAATCATTCGCTTAAAATATTTGATCGTTAAGCCCATTCATTCAGAATATTATTTTTGTTTAGCTTTTTTGTTAGAACATCTGTGAAACACCGCTTCTTTTTTTTTTTAACAGTTGTTATTAAATATTACAATAACTAGATATTATCTTTAATACAATTAACAAAAACATTAAAAAAAAAAATTCGAATAATTTAAAAAAAAAGACCTGCTTTGAATCTAACATTTTAAATTAAATTTATACTATATTAAGAAAGCAATTAATTTGTTTGTATTTTCTCTAGATATCGATTCTTAGTTGTTAAAATTTTTGATGTAATACAACTTGCACTTAATTTAACAAAATACTTTTTTAATTTGAAACCTTTTTTCTTATTTTTTTCTAAGATCAAAAAGTTATTGAAAGAACTTATCGCTTTGTCTTTGGTAACTTACTCATTTTCTCACCATTTAATAAATGTATGGTTTAATGTTCTGGATGCTTTCTAAATTGAAAGTATTTCTTTATTGTCGATATTCATTTTAATACAAAAGAATGTTTAAGGTTGTTCCTATAAACAGACATATATTCTTATAAACAGTGTTATTTCAATTTTTTGAGTAAATTTGTTCAGGTACTTTTATATCATATGCAAAATTCTTACATAATCTTTTTCTAATCTTTTAAAGCTCTTTTAAAAAGTTTTTATAAAGAAAGAAATTCAAATTTTTTTTGTTAATCCTTAAATTTCAGAATCAATCAAAGTTAAAAAGATTTTTCAACCATTATTTAATATTTTATATACTTTTAAATCAAAAGTAATTTTCTTGCATTTAGTTTTTAAACTTTTTGCAAACATCTTAACATCTTTACTTGAAAGTTTATCTTAGAGATATGGAGAAATATCAAATATAGTTTAGAGAAATATAGAATTCAACTTTCAAAGCAAAATCATAATACTATCATTATTATTATGATCATTATTATTGTTGTTGTTAGTATTATTGTTATTATTATTATATATTGTACTATATTATTAATATTAACGTTTTAAAGTTGATATTTTGTTATTGTTGTTTTGCTTTTTTCTGTTTCTTTTTTTATCCTTTTTTATTACATTTTAAAAGAGCATTTCGTGTCAATATTTAAAATACAAATATATAATAATAATCTAAATATATAATAATAATAATGACAATAATAATAATAATAATAATAATAATAATAATAATCTAACAAAATAAGAAACTTTCTTCAAGAGTATATATTTGAAGATAAACGAAAAACAAATAAATAAAATAAAACGTTATAAATACAAGATGCGTTATATCAAATATGTAAGTTGATTAACGCTGTTAATGATAAATATATAAATTTTATAAATCCTTGTCAGGGGCGGACTAGGGGTTAAGAAGCCGAGAATGCTTGTGGGTACAGGGAGACCGCTTGTAACCGCCTGATGTAACTATAATTTTTGTATTTATTTTATATTATTTTATATTATCTATATTATTCTCTATTTTTCTAACCTTACTTTTTTAACATCTGGAATTAACAAATTAATATAAAATTCAAGTTAAATTTTATTTATAAAAAATACAAACTGTTATAAATGTATACAAATATGATCCAAAACTGATATATTAAGTAATAAATAAAAATCAAACAGTTTAAATTACTAATATATATATATATATATATATATATATATATATATATATATATATATATATATATATATATATATATATATATATATATATATATATATTTATATATATATATATATGTAATATATTAAACACAAACAGTGTCAAGTGTCAAACAATCATTAGTTATGTTAACAATTTCCAAAGTACTTAAGATGAAACTGCCAATGTGTCTATAACAGTTTTATAGTAAGGAAGCATCTCTGTTTTAGTACTTATCAGAAGTAATGACTCGAGCAAGTGTAGGTGTATGGCTGATCTTAACCAATTTTTAATTTTGAAAATGCTCTTTCACAGTTAAATTGAGTGCATGCTAGCATCAAGATGTATTTATATGCCAAGTATAGATTCCTATATGAACTTGTGTGAAAGTTAAATTTGTGCAGCAAATTAAATGCACATGGAATGCAATTTAAAAAAATCATTGTCTTCCGACTCTGTACCTAAACTTTGGTATTCTAGTTCAGTATTATTGTTATCATCCTCTTCAACTTCCTTATCTTTATTTTCATAAATAAAATATTGAATCCTAGAATATTGTTTCAGAACTGTTCACCATTTTCAAAAATTCACCTTCTACAGACAAAAAATTATCATATGAAGATGCAAAATGATCAAGTTTTTCTCTTAATGTAAACACATCAATTTTAGCCATTTTAAAAATAAATTTTAGATTTGTTTCATTTTAAAAATAAATTTTGTTTCCATTATAGTTAAAACTCTACTGTTTATATCTTAAAACTTCTTAGGATCAAAATGTTTGAAAAAGTTCTTCATTTTTTCCATATCTATTTTTTAATATCATTTTTAAATTGTTGAATACAACTCTAAATACATTAACTCTAAATGCTAATATTTGATCATCTGGGACTTCATCCGATGCTAGTTCTTCAGGCATTCCTTTTTTAGTCTTTTTTCGTTTTTCAGGAAATTTTAATTCAATAACAAAGTGTTCGAAATCTTCCGTTTCATTATCAATTATTTCTGTAAATTGTCCAGTCTCTTTATAATTTCGGCAAATTTGTGTCAACAATTAGTTTTATAATTTGATTCCATGCTGAAACGTAATCAAGATTTTAGTTTGCATATATTTTGAGGTGTTGTCATTCTAAAAATGCTTAAGAATATAAAAGCTGTTAAAATTGTTTTAAAATTTTTGTCATTGTGATATAAGATCTTATGCAGTTGTTGCAGTTGTAGGATCTATGTCTTTGCTGTAACCAAAGAAATGAAGAACTTTAACTAAATGTGTAAGATGGTGATTACTATAATCAGAATTTTTAACTTTATGAGTGATTTCTTTTAGTGCTTAACTTTTACTGTTTCATCTTGTTGAAGACAACGGAGTTTATTATTGCGAGTGAAAATTGACGTGGGTGATTTGGTCCTTTAAATTTTTTGGACTCTCCTATGATGTTCTTCAAATCCGAACTTAATTTCGTGAACTCAGTATTTATGGCCTGATACTGTGTATCAGGCCATAAACTTTCGTCGGTAGAGGAACTCAATGAAATTAAGCATAAAATTCTTTCTTGAACACAACCATCAACAACATATCGTTCACATACACACAACTGATATAAAATACTAATATCTGGTGTGGAATCCACTTCTAACGAAAATACTCTAGCTCTTTTAATGTTATCTTTTGATTTGTATTAATGTAGCAATTATACTTATTATTTTGTTAATTATTGTTTTTGAAAGCATTGTTACCAAACTACCTCGGCCATGACCGTGACCATAACTTCTGCTTCTTTTGTTTCCCTTTTTGTATTTTTTTCGATTTTAACTTGTTTACAATGCAGTAAATGATTGAAAAGCACTGGATCACAATTAGCAACAAGCTTAACTATTTATATTAATATTTCTACGTCTATACCAACTGAACAACGGAATAGCGCTTGAACTGCATTTGCATGATTCATTGAAGTTTCATGTTTGATAAGCCTGTTGTATAGAGTCTTAATGCTAAAATTGAAATCTAGAACAATGAAAATGAAAATAAATCAAGAAAACGCTTCGAAAAATTTCTAAAGACTTCTGAGCTGTCCTCTAATAGTTAAAACTGGCATAAATTATTCATAATAAAATTGAAATAATTATGAACAATAAGAATAAATCTAAGTGAAGATGCTAGGATTGAAGGTGGGTTTAGCACCAAACTACCAACTATATTATTATAACACCAATAACACTTACATAAAAAATAAAACTAATTTTTGTTATAATGAGTAAAATGTATAAAATAAAGTAAATAATGAATAAAATAAAACTAATATTTGTTATAATATAATATATAGTAGCCTTAGTCTGATACCTATTTAAAATGAACTTTCTCTGTTGGTCGAAAATGTCATGCAAGTAGAGCAATAGAGACATTTATTTTTTATATTATATGACAACCATTTTTGTTGAACAAGGTCACCATTTGGCTTTGTACGGTAAAACGTTTTGGTTGATTTAAATGGAAGAATAGTTCCATCAGTTAGCGATGGTTGAACAAGATATTTTTTAATTAAATCTAGTTTTGTAATGACTGATTCATTTACAAAAGGCGAAATAAAATAGTCTTTCAATTCACCTGTTGTTTTACCATCTTCTTCAAGTTCATTATCACACGATACGCTCGTTGACCGGCATGTAGATAACAGTTTATGTTTTCTCTTGTTTTTTTTTCAGTGAACCAGATATAACATATTTATAATATATCTGGTTATAATATTTATATAATAATATATAATTATACAATTTAGACATACATCTTGACATTATTAGCCTTATCACTATTAGACAATTCTAATAATGTCTATAATAATAGAAATTATTAGACATGTCTAATAATGTATTAAAATACTTTAAGTTATTTAAAAACGTAAACACTGTAAAAAAAAATCAAAAGTTTTACAACTTTTCGTATATACAAGGCGTTCCACTTCACAATTACAATTGCGTAATAGTAAGTTCCAAGAAAAAATATATACAATTATTTATTGTATATATTTTTTCTTGTATATATATATATATATATATATATATATATATATATATATATATATATATATATATATATATATATATATATATATATATATATATATTGTATATACTTATTAATTAAAAAATATATTAATAGCGCTATTGCAAAATGAAGTTTCGAATTCCCACAAAATCAACATTGATAATTATACAAAATGTATTTCTTTGTTAAATTTTGTGCTGAAATAAAAACAAATTATTGAAATAACTGGTTTTTTAGGTAACATATCTCCCACGGTGACAATCATATTAAAGAAATTGTTAACTTAAAAATTAAATACTTTGAGTTAATACTCTTTTGTTCATTTTATTGCGTGAGATTACTGAGAATAAACATAACTATCAATCAATCAATCAATATATTCTGAATTACATGATTTTACAATTCAAGGATGTTTACAAATAGTATAATTACTAATGATGCGTAAACACTTAATAATAATGAATATAATAATAAAGAACATAAGAATAAAATAACAACGACTCTAAAAATCATAACGTTAACAATAATAATAACATTAATAACAACTAATATAATAAAAATGGTATTAATAACAATAAAAATAATGTTATTAATAAAAATAATGATATTAATAAAAATAAAGGTAATAATAATAATAACAATGGTATATTTAAATATGTCTATACTTATCTACATACGCACATACATAAATATACATACACATTCACACACATATTAACACACAACACACATACATACACATATACACACATTTGCACACATACATATACCCACACATCCATACATATACCCACACAGGCATACGCACATACACATTCAATCATTGTACTAGGACGACAAAAAAGCTGTACATAAATGTAAAGATTCTAAAAAAAAAAATATATAAATAAAGTATACAAGAGAGTATTTTTAATAAGACTATTAACAGTGATATATTGCTTTTAATGAAGTTATTATTCTAGTACCTATCCAAATGAAGTTATTATTCTAGTACCTATCCAAATAGTGTTTTTTTAATTTATTGAGAAAATTATATCGAGAAATTGAGTTTTCAGTTTTAAAAGAATGAGGGAGATTGTTCCAAGCATTGGTGCACTGATGTTTAATTGATTCGCTGCCAAATTTTATTGTCCTAGTATGTTCTACAAAGATATTGTTGCATGAAGAGGATCTTAGAAAGTGAGAATGTTTGTTGCATATTTGAAGGAAAAAGTTCTTGAAGGAAATTGGAAGATTATCATGAAGATAATCCCATACAAATAAACAATTTAAATAAGTAATATTCTCGTTAAGCCGAAGAATTTTAGACAATTTATACAGTAGAGAAACATTGTCAAATAGGAAATTTTGAAAGTGAATAATTTTAAGGGCTTTGTTTTGAAGTGAAACTAGCTGGTTTAACGGACCTTTTTTTTTACCCCAAATCTGACACGCATACCTAAGGTGCGATCTAAATATAGCATGATAAATACTCATAAGTGTTTCAAAATTTACGAAATGTCTGATCTTGGCTAACATTCCAACTGATCGGCTTAGCTTAGTCTGTAAGTAAGTTTGATGGTACTTAAAAGAAAGGCTCTCATCCAGCCAAACTCCAAGATACTTCACAGTTTTTGACGTAGTTAATATTTTTCCATTAATGTTAAAAGTGCATTGTTCCTTGTTTTTTGGGGTTTTGGTTTAAAAGACAACTATTTTAGTTTTTGTAGCGTTTAGTGAAATTTTATTTGCTCTGAGCCAATTAATAACAGAAAATATGGCCTCATTAGTTTTTAACTGCATTTTTTCAAGCGAATCTTCAACAATTAACAGGTTAGTGTCATCGGCGAAATGGTATGTTAAAACATTATTAATGCAGGTGTTTAGTTCGTTGATGTATACAAGGAAAAGCAGAGGCCCCAATATTGACCCTTATGGGACTCCCGAAATTATAGTTTTAGTTATTGAAGATGTTTCCTTAACTGTAACGTATTGAAGTCTGTTATTTAAGTAGGATTTTAATCATTTAAGTGGAATTCCACGTACACCATAGTATTGTAATTTGGCAAGAAGAACATCGTGACTTACTGTGTCGAATGCTTTTTGCAGGTCAAGGAAAACACCACAAACAAACTTATTTTTATCAAGGGCGTTTCTTAAAGTTTCTGTAAAATCAATTAGCGCATGTGTAGTAGAATGATTACGTCTAAATCCGTATTGTAATTTATGGAAGCAATTAAAGGTATCAAAAAAGCTGTACAGTCTTTTGTGCATAGTTTTTTCAAATATTTTTCCGATGTTGGATAACAAAGAAATAGGTCTGTAATTAGATGGTTCAAGCTTTGACCCATTTTTGTGAATTGGAATAAAGTTAGCGATCTTAAAAACGTCAGGAAAAATTCCTTTTTTAAATGAGTTATTAACCATTTTAGAGATTGGTTCAGATATAATTTTTGAAGATAGTTTAAGAATTAAAGTGGGAAGACTATTAGGGCCAATACTTTTCCTATCATTAATTACGGAAATAATTGTTTCAATTTCTTCTTTTGTAACAGGTGAAAGGAAAAATGAGTTAAAATTTGGGATTTTAACAAAATCGTTAAATTTATTAATTGAAGGTTCAATTTTTTCAGAAATATTCACTGATATATTTAAAAAATAATCATTAAATGAATTAGCAATAGTTTTATTATCGATAATTAAGTTGTTGTTGATCATAAGATTAATAGACTGTTTTTTTGTGAAACTGTTGTTAATATTAATTATTTCTCTAATTCCTTTCCATGTATTTTTCATATTGTGTAAATTGTTTTGAAAGAAATTTGAACTAAAGTTTTTTTTTACTTATTTTTAATAAATTACTGATTTTATTTCTGTATGCTTTAAATAAATTAAATGTTCTTTCTTTTATTATAGTTGACGAATGATTGAGAAATTTTCTGTACAGTTTTTCTTTTATTTTAATTGACTTCAAAATGCCTTGAGTTATCCACGGCTTACTTTTAGATTTAATTTGTTTTTTTGTAAGAGATTTTAATGGCGCATGTATATTAAGAATATTTTCAAAATTTTGCATGAATAATTAACAGATTGATTAGGGTCGTCTTCTTCTTTTATTAATTGGGACCAAGGAATACTCTTAACATTATCTAGAAAAGCATCATTGTTGAACCTTCGTATACACCTTCTGTATATCTTTTTTGTTGTATATTTGGAGTGAAAACTTGGGATTTGAACAAATTGTGCTAAATGGTCTGAGATGGAAATTATTAGGTTACCTGATATAATGTTGTTAGAGTGAAAATTAATGAAAATATTATCAATTAGAGTTTTTGAATTTACATTGACTCTCGTTGGCAATGAAATGTAAGGAAAAAAAGCATTTGAACACATATTATTAATGAAAAATGATATTTCAGGCGAGTTTTCATAATTAAAAAGATTAATGTTGAAGTCACCCATAAGCATAACATTTTTATTTTCTTTTGTAAGTTTTTCCAAAAAATTAAGAAAATTTTTTTTATTAAAATCATGAATTGACATGCAAGGGTGACGGTAGATACAACCAACGATTGTATTTTTTCCTTTAGGATCTATTATTTTTATAAAAACTGATTCAAGTTCATGTGCTTTGTACAATAAAAGGTCATCTCTCTTATTATATATAGAAGTAGAACTAATGTAAAGTAGGGCACCGCCACAACTGGACTCAGTTGGTGTATGTTCTATCACACAATTTTCAATTTCTACATTACCGAAGGGTGATACATGTTGTTTCAGCCTTGTCTCAGACACAGCAATAACACAGGGAGGAAATTTAAAGGAAATAATTAAAGATTTGAACTCATCTATATGAAAAGAAAGTGAGGAAATATTTAAGTGTAAGAAATTTAATGGGTTTAGGTTAAGATCTAAGGCATTAAAATCATCAACATTGTAGTACTTACAATCTAAGACACAATTGTTTACTTTGTTTAGACATTTAAACAAATAACTTAAATTAGGGGGAATTAGTTGAAACATTTAAATTAAGTGTTTTGATTGAACTAGGTTGAGGATCACAAATAATACAGAACCAGGTCTGTGGATCAGAAATTAAATCAGAATACTGTTTGCTACTAATGTTATTGCATTTGATGTGTACCCAGCAATTACATTTGTCACACTGAATAGATTTGTGATTTTTAGCAACATTTTTGTGGCATACAATGCAAGGAAAACTTTCAATAATAGAGTTTATTGAATGAGTAAAGTGGTAAAGTTAATGTATTGTTATGTATAAGATTTAAAGGTAACTATATAAAAGAATCAAATACTAAACTAATTATAATACAAAGTATTCAAAATAAATTAATAAATATTAAGCTAAACAATTAAGATAATAAGACAAAGTCAATATAATATTAATAAATAAATATTGCTATTATATTTACGTAATTTTGGTTAATCAATTTAAATATATGTTTTAATAAGAAAAAAACTAAAGTTAATGTTATAATAAATGTTTATAATAATTTAATAAAGTTTTATACTTAGCGATAATTTATTAATAGTAAATATTAAAATACTAGGTATAATAACAAATAGGTAAATAACATATAACAACATTCAACTAACTAACATAGATTATATTTATATATATACATTTAACAACGATTAAATAGTATATTAGTTAATAATATAATAGTAGATTATCTTTCAATGAATAAACAATAATTTATAATATTGTTAAATTAGAAAGACAGAATGATAAAATACTAATATTTAAACTAAAATAATACAAATCAATATTAAATAATATTTATTATGATATTATCCTAAAAAATCTATACAGTAACAAATAAAACTATATAATGATAATCATAAATATATATAATAATAAATATGTTAATTATAAAAACATATAGTAATAAATATTTAATAATAAAAACAAAAAATATATTATTAATAAATTAATAAATTTTAAATAAAGTGAATACAGTTAGCTATGAATAAATAAGATAATGAGAAAAATAAATAGTAACAAAATTAGTATGAATTAAAATATACAGACAAACAGATGATTAACTAGCATACTGTTAAATTTTTAAGTCATTGCATCTGTAGACCAAAGATGTCCACTTTGTTATAAGGGAGGGAGCCCAGAATGCAATTGCACTCCAACACCCTGGACCTGTCCGCCACTGCAGGTTTGTATAGCTCAGAATAAAACAAATATTTAAATGCACAGTATAAAACATTGCCATTTCACCTTCATAACATTATACACAATACTAAAACAAAAAATACAATATTAAAAACACAATATTAAAACAAAAATAATTACTAACTAACTGAAAATTTCTGCAAAAAAAATGTTCTTTACTTGAATTTCTTTTTCCAATTATCTCCTTTTCTTATCGTCTAATTCTAAATAAACGATTTCACGCTTTTGCCTAATATAAAAAATTGCACTTTTCGTCGCATGGCAACGCAATGCAAGAAAAGAAAAAAAGAATCAAGTTTTTTTTTTCTTTTTGCTGTTTTAATATAATTGGCAGATTAATTAATTTGCCGTTAATAATTTCTAATTTCTATCTTTTATAAAAAATTTGCAAATAAAATAAATCGAACAGCTTATTAAATAACTTTCCATACCTCCACACCAATAAAAAATTTATTTAAAAAGCTAAATTATATCGCAATCAAGGATGATAACTTTATTAGGGAAGAGCGGGGCTAGTTGACCAATTTTAATTAAATCTAACAAATCTCATGAATGGTAAATTTTTATGTACAGCCCTGCATGTTTGCTCGGAGAAAAGTCAAAGAAGTTTGTATATATATATACATGGTTGTTACATGTACTAAACTTTTGCAGGGTTTTGATGCAGGGATATAACAGAATTGGTGTTTCAGCATCATTTCATCCAATAATTTGAGAACGTTACCACAGCTGGGTCTATCCAATCCCCCACCATTATAACATTATACCCATAAAAAAGGATTTCAGACCCTTATTGACAATAAGTATCAACAATTTTTGTTACAACATGCTCATACATGTGAAGTTCCGGTGGAGGGAGTGTCAAGAATAAATTTTCTGGAATCTTCCTCAAGCGAACATGGGTTCATAAAATTATTAAATAATTCCATAGTCTTATAAGGATATCCTGCATCTTGGTACTGATAGTAATCTGAACTTAAGAAGGTAAAAGTGTTCAATTCACCTGATGAGCTAATTGTACCAGTACAGTAGCAAGAAGCATGTTTTCTTCCATGACTCTATAATAAATTATTTTTTTTATACTATTATTTAGGTGCCCCAAGAAGACCTAACGGTCTTGTCACAGAGCACCGCGGATGTGCATTTAACCAGAAAGTTCACGCCTCCTTCCTTACCATGACGCGAAAATATGTCCAAGGCTCGTTTCGAACCTGGATCTCTTGCTTATAAAGCAAGCGCTCTAACCACTGCGCCACAGCCGCACAAATTGTTTTTTTATTCTGAGAAAAATTAATAAAATTACGCAAAATCTCTCAACACTGATCCATCTTTCAACACTGATTTTTAATTTCATCTTCCTTTCCATTTAAAAAAACATTTTTTTTGTAACTGTAAAACTTTTCTAGAGCATGAGATTATTCTTTTGATGCAGAAATTTCTATTTGACTGATAAATCTCTTAAATTAAAAATCTTGTGGTTGCGTTTGTCTGATACCGTACAACAAGTTGACCATAAGCATTGATCGTCAGTTGGAGCAACTCTTCCAATCTTTATAAGTATCTCTCTTCCACTTTTTCAAACCTCTTCAATCATTTTCATAGACTTTCCTTTTAGTCTTGCAGCAAAAAAAGAGATAAAACATTTCCACAAAAATGTCTTACACATCATCGGAGTTGATACAACCAACTCGAGCCGTTTCAATATTTGTTTTGACATTGAAGAGTTACTAGACAAAACCTGTATTAATATTCTTAAAAAGATCTTTGCTGACACAAACCATCTGATAACTACTAAATTATCTCGCACCAATAGCAGAAACCCCAACAGATTCCCACTCGCTCTAAATACCGCAATCACTACTACCTTGAATGATGAATTTTTTCGATGCAAATTTATTTACACTGCTATAAATATACATTTATTTATAAAATGCTTAGAATTTAATAAAACATACACTAAGTAAAAACAAATTTCTTAAAATTTATGATTGAAAATTTTGATTTGTTCACTTGATGATAAAGATTGCGAAATAGACCCTTTGGTAAATGAAGATAGTATAGATTTTTAAGCTAGGTCAGCAGCATAACTGATTTTTTTTCCTCCGCGAGTTCCAACATAAAAAAAACTATTTTGAAATTTACTTACTTGGCTTTTCATAAACATTCTGGAAGTTTTTTAAGCTCCACAGACGACAGTGCAAATAATTCAAAAATAAATTTATTTAACGCCGCCTAACTGCAGGTTTATCTTGTACAGAACTTTTTAAATACAATAATAAATATAATAATAATGAATATAAATGTTCTAATCGCATTATTTGCATTATTGAATTATTCACAATAAAATATGTTCAAATATTATTTAAATTAAAAAATATGATTTTAAATTTCTTAAATTAGTAAGAAATTAGTATTGATAGAACTCGTATTTAATGATGTTCATACATTAAATTATTCCAAATCTCATACAAGATGTTACCATTTAATATATATATATACAGTATCGGACAAAACGAGTGCAACCAAATAATGCTAATTTAGTTTCTTTATATAAAAGTGCTGCATTTTTTCAATTTAGAGAAATAACTATGTAACTGTTTAGAGACAAAGTTCTTCAAGTTTTATTCATCACAAAGGTCATTATTTGTACACGAAAATTAATAAATTAATCAAAAGTAGTAAAAAAAGTTGATTTCCTTCTAGACAAAACAAGTGCAACTCGAAAAAATGTTGACCAAGCTTTATTTCGCTATCAATATTTCGTGGCGAATCCTTTGTTGTCGATCACAGCCTTGCATCTTCAAGGCATAGATTCGATCAGGTGATCATTGAAACTTTGTGGAATCGCTGCCCAGGCCTTTTGGATTTGTTCAAACAGTTGATCCTTATTTCGAACACCTTCACGATTAATTCTGCGGTTGACGATCTCCCACAGGTTCTTGATAGGGTTGAGATCCGGAGATTGAGGCGGCCAATCCATCACCGATAGATGGTTGTCTTGAAACCACTGCTTGACTACTTTTGCAGTGTGTTTCGGATCGTTGTCTTGCTGAAAAACCCATTTTATTGGCATATTCCATTCAGCATGAGGTAACATAACATCAGGATATTTTTATACATGAAACGGTCCATTATTCCATCGTTTCGATGTATTAGACTTAGGCCGTTAGCAGAAAAACACCCCCAGACCAAAACTTTGCCTCCGCCATGCTTCACGGTCTTATGGCAGTCACGTAAATCGAGGCGTTTTCCGGCCGGTCGACTTACACGGCAAATGCCATCGCTCCCAATGATGTTGAACTTCGATTCGTCACTGAACAGGACAGTTCGCCATTTCTGCACATTCCAGTCAATATGAGATGTAGCAAACAAGAGTCTTTTCTTTTGGTTTTTTAGTGAAATCAGCGGTTTCTTTGCAGGGCGTCGAGAAAACAATCCGGCTTCAACAGCACGAAAACACATACGACTTTCTGTGAATGAGCCAAAATTAGTGTGATAAAATATTTTAGTAACTTTTATTTGCACATGACTTTTCGCAAGACATTTTAGTGTCATATCTGTTATTATTTCCACGACATCCTCCATAGACATATTGTTGATAAATCTTTTCTTATTAATTAAAAAACCATTTTTGATGTACCTTTTGCACAGACCAGGACTTTTTTTTTTTCTTTTTTTTTTTTTTGTTCCTTATTACATTTTAAACATGACGCTATAAAATATAAAGTTTACAAGATTACAAGATAAGAATAAAAAGTAAATGACAATAAAAAAATTTACAAAATTAGATCGATAAAAAATAAAAGAACGCGGGGACTCGTAGAAGACCATTAGGTCTTGTCATCGAGGACCGCTTACGTAAACGTGATAATTTTTCGTAAAAGATTAGCAAGATAATTACAATTTTTTTTTTTACAGTTTGTTGAAATTATTTAAATCTGATGTATATACTATATATCCAAAAAAAAAAAAATTACATAAAAATCTTAGTATATATAAAAATTTTTAATAAATATATGTATATATATATATATATATATATATATATATATATATATATATATATATATATATATATATATATATATATATATATATATATATATATATATATATATATATATATAGTGGGCAAAATAATTGTCCGTACATTAATGAAAAATAAGTTTTTTGAAAAAAGCTCTAAAACTTTAAATGATAGAAAAAAATAAATTAAACCAATAGATAGCGCGCAAGAAAACAAATAAAAACGATACACCATCTTTAATTTTCTCCCGACAATTTAAATTATAATTAACTTATTTAAAAGTTTTAAAACCAAAAAATTGTCCGCACATTTGATTTAAAAGGTAAAATTTTGTGTATAAATGATTTTTATATTAATATCTTGTACTTTTAGGTTAAATAATACTATAATAAATAAAAATAAACCTTTTCTTAACTACGTGGCTATGATGGAAGGAAAAAGAAAAGAATATAGTATTGACTTACGTAAACGAGTAATTTTTGATAGGGAAAATGGATTATCAATTAGAAAAGTTGCAAAAATGTTGAAAATACCACCAAGCTCTGTTCAATATATATTGGAAAAGTATTTAAAAACAAAATCAGTGGCAAATAATGGTGTACGAGGCAGAAAAAGATCAAAAACGCCAAGAGTTGACAGGTGCATAGCTGGGAAAATCGAGCAGAATAGAAGAAAAAATGCCGTAAAAGTATCAAAAGAGCTGGAAAATGAATTAAATATTAAATTATCGCCACAAACAATTAGGAACAGACTGCATGAATATTTTTGCACGGACGCTTTGGAGAAAACCATTCAACAGCATAGTGAACAAGAGAAAACGGTTGCAGTGGGCAAAGGAACATGTTCTAAAGGATGATACATTCTGGAATATGATAATTTGGTCAGACGAGAGTAAATTTAATTTATATGAAGCTGATGGTGGTGCAAAAGTTTATAGAAGAGTCGGAGAAGAATATAATATGAAGTGTTTAAAGGCAGCATTTAAGTATTGTGGTGGAAATGTTATGGTTTGGGGCTGCATAAGTGCGTCCGGTGTAGGCAAAATTGAATTTATTGATGAGAAAATGGATCAACACTTATATAGATCCATATTAGAACGGAATTTGGTGGCTTCGGCAGGAAAATTAGGACTTGGAACGGAATTTATATTCCAACATGACAACGATCCAAAGCACAAAGCTGGATCTGTAACCAGATATCTTGCTGCAAATGGCATTAACGTGTTGGATTGGGTTGCACAACCGCCCGATTTGAACCCTATAGAACATTTATGGTCGGTGGTGGAAAAAAGAATGAAAGATCGAGCTCCAAAGAATAAAAACGAGCTCAAAGAATTGGTTTTAGATGTTTGGTCATCAATTAATCAAGAAATTACGTCTAAACTCGTCTCATAAATGAAAAATCGTTGTAGAGCAGTTATTGAAGCTGATGGTGGTCCAGCAAGATGCTAATTTAATTTTAACTAATTTTAATTTAAAAATTAACAAAATGTACGGAAAATTTTATTGTTCAAACTTTTATATATATATATATATATATATATATATATATATATATATATATATATATATATATATATATATATATATATATATATATCATATATATATATATATATATATATATATATATATATATATATATATATATATATATATATATATATATATATATATATATATATATATATATATATATACAGTGTCTCAAAAAATTATCCGACCAAACAGTTTTTTTAAATATTTTTCCAAAAAAAAGTGCTGTATTTTCATAAACTTAGATTTTTTTTGGTAAACTCAATATTAATAAAAATAAAACAACATGTTTTTAAATAGACTTTATTTATTTTAATGTAAAATATAAATCACAAAATTTTTAGTCTTAAAATAAAGGAACTTAGGTTGTTTTTTTATTGTCAAAAAAATATTCGACCAAACACATTATTTGATTCAAAATTAATTATTTTATAACAAAACAACTATTTTAATACTTTGTTGGGCCTCCCTTTGCTTGGATTACAGCTTCTAGACGTCTAGACATTGATTAGACTAAAAATTTTGTTTGTACCAGTTGAATCTTTTTGCAGGCTTCTACAATTGCAACTTTGAGGTTATCTTTTTTGGAAAATAACCGATCTCTAATATTTCGATCTAAAATTTCCCACAAATGTTAAATGGGAATAATGTCCAGTATTGTGCGGACCATTCCAAGACCTCAACATTATTTTCAGCAAGCCACTCCTTGGTTTTAGTGGCAGTATGCATGGGATCATTATCTTGCTGAAATATAAATCCCAGATCCTAGCCGAAGTTTTCGAGCAGATGACTTCAAATTTTACTTTAATATGTTTCTGTATTGCACCTTATCCAATATAGTATCAATAAATTGGAGTGTCCTGATACCCTTCCAAACCATTGAACCCCATACCATCACGTTACCGCCACCATTATTGAGAGTTCCTCTCGCACAGTCTATTTTGTAGTCCTCTCCGGCTTTTCTCTGATGGAATCTCCGGATTTTCATTTGATGGAGCCCAAAAACTTTTTGGGCTCCATCAGATGACTTTAACTTAAATTTCGATTCGTCGCCTCACAGGATTTTTTTCCTGAAGATTAATGGCAGGTTTTTGAACTTGTTAGCAAACTCCAATCTTCTTTTCATGTGTTTCTTACTCAAATATGGTTTGTTACACACAAGTCGAAATAGTTTTTTGAAAATTTTTATTACAGTAAAGCCGGAGAAGCCTACAAATTAGGCTGTGTGAGAGATACTCTCAATTATGGTGGCGGTAACGTGATGGTATGGGGTTCATTGGTTTGGAAGGGTAACGGAACACTCCAATTTATTGATACTATATTGGATAAGGTGCAATACAGAAACATATTAAAGTAAAATTTGAAGTCATCTGCTCGAAAACTTCGGCTAGGATCTGGGATTTATATTTCAGCAAGATAATGATCCCATGCATACTGCCACTAAAACCAAGGAGTGGCTTGCTGAAAATAATGTTGAGGTCTTGGAATGGTCCGCACAATACTGGACCTTATTCCCATTTAACATTTGTGGGAAATTTTAGATCGAAATATTGGAGATTGGTCATTCTCCAAAATAGATAACCTCAAAATGGCAATTGTAGAAGCCTGCAAAAAGATTCAATTGGTACAAACAAAATTTTTAGTCTAATCAATGTCTAGACGTCTAGAAGCTGTAATCCAAGCAAAGGGAGGCCCAACAAAGTATTAAATAGTTGTTTTGTTATATAATAATTAATTTTGAATCAAATAATGTGTTTGGTCGAATATTTTTTTGACAATAAAAAAACAACCTAAGTTCCTTTATTTTAAGACTAAAAATTTTGTGATTTATATTTTACATTAAAATAAATAAAGTCTATTTAAAAACATGTTGTTTTATTTTTATTAATCTTGAGTTTACCAAAAAAATCTAAATTTATGAAAATACAGCACTTTTTTTAGGAAAAATATTTAAAAAAATATTTGGTCGGATAATTTTTTGAGACACTGTATATATATATATATATATATATATATATATATATATATATATATATATATATATATATATATATATATATATATATATATATATATATATATATATATATATATATATATATATATATATATATATATATATATATATATATATATATATATATATATATATATATATATATATATATATATTAAAAGTATATTACCAAACCATCAATTGTAAAAATTAGTTCCTTAAGTTTTCGTTGTGATGAGTTGTAGTTACATTGTTCAATTTAAACTTAAGAAAAATTTTTTTAAAGTATTTTGTTCCATAAAAATGGTCTGGAAAAGCAATGCAAAACTTACTATAATTTGTCTAAAAATGTGGCTGCTTAATAAAATTATTGCGTAGAATGTATTTATTTTTATCTTTTGACAAATACAAATTATGAAAAGAAACCGGGGAAGAATTTATTTTACATAAAAAGTAAAACTTAGTACCTTATAAACATTAAGTTGATATATAAATTTAGCGCATTCATTTTTCTTAATAGAGGTTTCGCATGGGTAAAACGTTTACTAGAGTTTATTAAACGTGTTATGTGCTTATGATGACGATGAAGAGATTCAAGTTTGCTTTTGTTGGTACTAGCCCATGCAATATTTGCATTGTTAATATGGCTGTGAATAAAAGAGAAATATAAATGAGTTAGAATGCTTGACTTAGGCAATCGGGATTATTATGCACTAAATTAATTATTAAACAATCGATTAAAAAAAATTTTTGGTTGCTTAAAAATAGTTTTGAAAAGTTGAATTTAATTAAATTATTACAAACAAAAATCTATGCAACTTTAATTGCAACATTCTAATCACAAAAAAAAACAAACAACCAAAAACATAATTTCTAAATATCCCAGTAGGCACAGCGACGTGACAAAAACGTGAATTTCACGTTATTTTGGCACGTGACAATTAGGTGACTTTTTGGTCCCCATGAAATGACCAATTCACGTGATTTATGGACGTGTTTTTCACGTTACTTTTGGCACGTGATATTTAGGTGACTTTTTGGTCCTCATGAAATGACCAATTCACGTGATTTATGGACGTGTTTTTCACGTTACTTTTGGCACGTGATATTTAGGTGACTTTTTGGTCCCCTTAAACTGTCTAAAAGACGTGCTTTTTATGTTAATTTTGGCACGTAATATTTAAGCAATAACTATGCTTTATAATTACAATTATAAGTGTTTGGATTCGTGTAAAGAAAAAAAACTCATCGTCGAGGAAATACTTTAATACGTATTAAAATACATGGTTTTATTAGTCAGTATATTAGTTCTTGACATAAAAATTTTTAATTTGTAATAAAAGCTTTTGTTAAAATATCCTCCTTATATCCAATAAGTAATAAGTACGAAGTCGTAGATCTGCAACTTACGAAGAGCACGCTTCAAACTTATATATCTATTCTCCCATAAAAGCACGCTTCAAACATAATCTAACGAATCAGTCGATATTTTCTTCTATAAGAGCACGCATCAAACTTCATCTAATGAATCAGATTTAGCTGAAAAGAAACGAATAAAATCTTAAATAATAATATGATTATTTAATAATTATCTTAAATCACAAACTTTTAAAACAAATCTTACTTTGAGAGTTGCTAACTACTTTTGGCAACAAGATTTTCTAGTGTGTTATTTGTTTTCTTTTATCTAAATCATTAAATAATTTTAAGAAAACATTACTACATACAGTGTAAAAAAATAAAAGTCATTTGCCTTCTAATTTTATACTCTGATTGCTAAAAAAGTAAATAAGTATTTAATAAAAAAAGATGTAACAAAAAAGTCGACAGATGATTAAAAAAAAAGAAGTACATAATAAAAAATACAAGTTTAAAAATTTTTTTTTTATCTATATATATATCTATATCTAATATCTATCTATAGATTTATCTATATCTATATCTATATAAAGTTAATAACTGATAGGCGTGATTAGAAAAAGACCTGTACTCACCTTATGTGATAACATCTGTGTACTGTGATAACATGATAATTTGTTTTCTTTGTTTTCCATCTTCTTATATTTGCATCTGTTTCTGCATTAACTTGTTCATACATTAACTCACTAGATGCAAAGGTGACAGCCCACAAAGTTGCTTTAAATGAGTAATCTACAAAGTTTTGAACAGCATTAAATGTCATTTTAGAATGCACACAAAAGTTAAAACAATTTATATAAATGTAATAGTTATCACATAACCACAAAGCATTATAGTGGGGATTTTATATCATGATTTTCCTTATCCATGGTCAGATTTTCACCTTGAGGCGCCTTTTGCTGTGGAAACATTCACCACGGCTAAGGAGCCTCATCTACCCCTAATTATATATAATATATTAAGTATAATACTGAAAATATGTATGATAAAGTATTGTCAAATTAGGTCACCAATAAATACAGAGTGCTGAAAATTCAACTCAGAATCAAGTTGCATTCTCCAACAAGATATGAATTAAATCAAATTCTTACTACAGAGTGCGATCACAATAGTAGACAAAGAGAGGGTAAAGTGAAATTTAAAGTCAAACTTTAAAAGTTAAAAGGTTATTGGGTCTTACTACAGAATGATATTCCTAGGCAATAACATAACAATACCATTGGGTCTTCCTAGTCAATAATATTTTATGCAGAACTTATCATTTGTCATGTAGCCTAATAAATTTAATATTAAATAAGTTATAATAACTTATTTATTATCAAATTAATTACATTGACAAATTTGACAGTCTAAAATAATATACAATATGGTAGAAAAAAAAGTATACCTCGTAGTAGGGTTTGATCTTTTGCGTATTGCAATATGATAATTATCTGCCATAACATTACACAATTTTGAACTAAGCTTTATAATATATTTATTAAACCTAAATTGATAAAACTTAGTTATAAGATAATATGTTTGGATAAAATATTATATATGTGACATTTTATTTTTGTCAAAAATGCATTGCGAAGTTATAAGATATCTTACGCCCTACTTTTTAAACTAATTATTATAAAATTACAATGCAAAATAATTACATTATTGTAAAAGTAAAATAAAAAGTAATTACAATAATGAATATATAAACTACATATTTCATGTAATCATTATATTTAAAATATCCGGAAAAAATTTACGGAAAATATCCTGAAAAAATTCAGAATATTTCCCCCCTCATTTTCCCCTTAATTTTGCATTCAGCCAAGTTGTTTCTCAATTTTTTAAAAAATTTTCTTAATTTTTGTACGAATGATGACTAAAACAACATAAAAACAAATAGATGAATAATATATACTTGTTATATGTTGTAATATAAGTTGTATGTATGGAACTTGTAATATAAGTTGTATGTATAGAAAACTTTTCGGATATTTGGAAAAAGATAAATTTCAGAAAAATATCTGGTATTCCGGGAATATCCCGAATAAGATAATCCCTGAAACTAAATTATAAAAAAATAGTAAATAAAGAATATCTTTCCAAGTTTCTAATCACAGGTTTTTATTATGAATAAAAAAAGTTCCAAAATACACAATATTTTGGCAACGTAACATTCACGTTTTAATCAAGTAAAATTGTCACCTGGACAAGGTCACCTAAAATATACATGATTGAAACATGAAGAAGGAAATGGGGTAAGAGCAGGCATCAAACTTTATCTAATGAATAAGTCAATATTTTCTCCAATAATAGCTCACAACACCAAATTTAGCTCAAAAGAAACAAATAAAAACTTAAATAATAATATTAATATTAAATAATCATCTTAAATCACAAATTTTTAAGACAAATCTTACATGGTGAGTCACCAACTGTTTTGGCAACAAGATTTTCTGGTGTTGCTATTTCTTTGATCTAAATCATTAAACAATTTTTAAAAAAGCAATGCTATACTTGAGAGAAACTTGCTTTACATATTGGAAGGTCGTCAACATTGAAAGATAAGTAAAATGCAGTTTCAAATACAATAGCATCATAATTATCTTTTTGTGGGGAAAACATCGAACAAATCCGCGTTAATAACCTGTTTTATATTGTACATAATAACAATAAAAGTCATATAATATATATAATAATAATTTCATATAACTCGAATATATATAATCATATAATATTCAAATAATATAAAAAAAAGAAATAAATAAGTATTAACCCTTTTTAACAAGTAAAGCACGAGATCAAGATGTCATATATTATAAAAAGATAAAGTATTTAATAATAATATATACATATATCAATAATAAATAACATAACACATTTATTTATTGATATTATCTTGGATAAATTCTTTAACCTTGTTGATAAAAACCAAATAAAGAAAGAAAATCTATTTTGGGTTTTTATCTAAAAGACTCTTGAGTAATAATGCAGAAGTTCTAGAGACATTATTATTGCTCAAGAATCAAGAATAAGTTCTGCTAGAACTTATAATTTCTCCATGTAGCTTACTTAATTTGATATTAAATTCGTTATAACATAACTTATTTCGTACTAAATTAAGTAAGGAAAATGGACAAATTCGCCAGTCTAAAATATTATATCATAAAGTAGAAAAAAAGCATACCTTGTATTTGAGTTTAATCTTATTTGTGTGGCAAATAGGGACGGCAAATAGGGTACTAATTTATTTAACTTAATTTGATATAATTTAGATATTAGATATTACAACTTAAATGCATCGCGTTAAAAGATATTATATAGACCAATTTTTTTTTTTTAATTATGATAATACTACAATAAAAATTAATTATATTATCATAGAAGTAAATAATTATAACTAATATAATGAATACAAAAACTATACTATAAAAAAATAATTAATATAATAAAAAATATTATTTCACATTTCTTATGCCAGTTTTTTTTTAAAATAAAAAAAGTTCCGAAAGACGAGATATTTTGGCACGTAACTTTCACGTGACTTTCACGTAAAATAGTAACCTGGACGAAGTCACCTAAAATACACGTGATTGAAACGTGAATAAAACGTTGCGTGCCTACTGGGTCATGTGAATAAAACCGGTTGGCTTTTCGCTTGTGAACAAGAAGACTTTTGCATTGTTACAAAGTGCCACATTCTTTTCATTAGCAATGCTGACTTTTAGCTAAGAACACCAACTGCATACAACCGTCTTTGTTCTACCAAAACCGTAATTAAAATGTTTTTTAACATAGTGCCAGTAAAAATGATATTTTATGCGCGCATTTACCTTTTCAACATCATTACCATCTTTAACTAGCACATAAGCATCTGGTTCAAAAGATTCGAGGTACAAGGTGTACATCTTTCTGATGTTTAGCTCGCAAGATAAATAACGTCTTTTACTTTTGTTACTGTAATGAACTACTTTATATGGAAACAAAGATATGTTGGAATGAACATTTGCCACAGAATTTGGTGGCACTTTTCGCTGATTTCCATGCCGTCCCCTGCCATCTTTAGGAACTAATAGGTGACTTGCCAAATTAGAAATTCTTTTAACACGTCGTTCTGTTACTCCATGGAAGGCAATAAACGCAGAGCGACAAACATCTGCTTCCTTATTTCTACATTTAACAGTATACTTGTAACTTGTAGCCCGCTTGACACTCCTACTGCCTGTTCTAGGTCGCCTTCTCTTTACTTCAGCAGGTTTTATAAGCGCAATTAGATAATTTTCCTGTCCATTTCTTTCACCGATGGTATTAAAAGATGTTAAAATAGCTTTCTTCTCCTTATTGCTGAATTTAGAAAAGCATATATGTCGGCAACGGTAGTCAACCCCTGTAGTCCTCATAGGTACCAAACTTTTATTCCAAGAAATAAATTCCTTACCTTCAGCTTTAGCACGTTTGATTATATTGCGTGTCCACAACGGTTCATTCCTTGTCCGTTTTCCAGTAACAGCAGACACACTACTATCAGAATCACTGCTTGTAATATCCATTTTCATTAACCAAAAACAATGACGCTGCAAAAAATAATGGTATTAAAAAGCTGTTGTTTATAAAGTCTATGAGAAAAATAAAAATTAATTTTAAGCTGTTGTAATAATTAATAATAATTTTAACCTGTTGTTTGTAACGCAAATATTATTAACCAATCAGGTTTTAGTAATTATTACTAAAATCTGATTGGTTAATAATATTTGCATTACATACTGGCTTTGAATGATTTGTGTAAACGATAGCTATTGTGCTGTAGCTTTGTAGCCACTATGATACTTATTTACTTAAAATTCAATAAATTTAATTAATAAAAACACATTACTTTATATAACAACAGAAGTGTAACGCTTTGTTATATTTTAATCTGAGCTAATGAATGCGTTTTGTAGATGTTTTGTTTATGTTAGTGTTTCGTGCACATTGGACGTTATTGTTCTTAAAGTGCTAATTTCACTGCTTCCAACATTAATAATAATTATTAATTATTAGGCAATAAATAATTATATTATATTAGTGCTAATTAGATAATTATTATTCATGAAAAATTATTATAAGGCAAAATGCGTAACATGTCTATCAACATTATTACACATTATCTCAATTTTCGATTATTTTGGACTTAGGACGTTCTTGATCTTAGGTCTTCAATTATATTCAACATGCAATCTTTATAATTTTGCACGTAGAACCTCAAATTCTTTTGAATATTCTCAATTCACACCGGGTATTTTTACTAAACTATCAAAAGCATTTCATACAGCATTTTGAGATAATTTAAATTTTACTTTGAATCTTCGATGTATTTTGAATTTTACTTCAAAAATTTAAATATTATTAAATTAACGATATTGATTACCGTGTACTAAATCTTTTAAAAAAAGATATTTTCGCAAAATTTTAATATACCTTCTTCTTTTTATGTTTTTAAATTCAATTTATAAGTTTTATCTTTTCTGAGGAATACGAACTTTTTTACTAAGAGTTATCTTTTTTGAGGACTACTCACTCTTTTCCTAAGAGTTATCTTTTCTGAGGACTGCGCACTCTTTTACTAAGAGTTATTTATTACTGTTTAACCCTGTATCTTTATTACTGTTTAACCCTGCCAATATAATACTTTAAAATGTTTTTTTTAATCGTTGTAAAAAGCCTTTTTTTTAAAACACTGCTAACTATATTTTCTTACTTTTTATGACTATTTTTTTTTTTTTTTGTGTACTTTTTCTTATTTTTTTATACTTATTTTATTCTTATTTTTTTTTCCAACTTAAATTTGTTTATGGTTCTTGTTTCAGATATTGATATTGTTCTTATTTCAGATTTTAGCATTCTAAATTTGTGAAAATATATTATTATTATTGTTATATATAGTTGTACAAAAACGAATGAATTATAATTTTGTCTATGTTATTATGAAATATAAATTAAATTATAAATAGTTAAATTTTACTAGATATAAATTATAAAAGATAATGCAACCGCTGCGTCACGTGGGAATACTTTTTCATAATTACATGTGAAAATGAGATAGAAATGGGAATACTTTTTCTTGATTATATATAATCAAGAAAAAGATTTATAATTATTTTATTTAATTGGTTATTTGAGACATATATATCTCAAATAACCAATTAAAAAAATATGGGCTGTCACTATTTTATTACTTTTTTTTATAAATAATCTTATCAAGAACTTTACAGTAAAAAAAATTTAGCTACACCAAAATAATCGTAACGCAACTTCGAAAATGCGTCACAAAAAAAGTGTTTATTTTCGCCGAAAATAAATATGTTCCAACTTAAGAAATATTAGTAAAACCTAATTATAAGAAGAACTGATCCAAAACAATCTCTAATTTGCTTTATGTGTAATAGGCTGAAGTGAAGAAAACAAGTTTTTTTAAATGGTGGAGCTAAGAAAGAAAGATTTTCTGTCCTTAAGCTGCACCATCTTTTCTATTTTATATTTTAACCCAGCTAGCACACATACATTGGGCTAACGTATGTAAAACCATCGCAAACGTCAACTGTTTTTTTATATGCAAATCCATCTTTGATCCAATGTAATATATTTAACAATAATATAGATAAAAGACTGAATACCAACCCCCCTCGGCTACAACCTCCTCCCATCCTCCCTCATTGCAGAAACCACTCTTATAATGAAAAAATGTACAAAATAATAAAAAGGGAACAATAAAAAACATATTTAAGAAGCAAGGGTACATAATATTATATAATAAATTATATTTTTAGTTCTCAGAAAACTCATCATTTGTATTCTCCAAACACTCATCACTTAAATCTTCAGAAGACTCATCATTTGAAACATTAATCATTCGGATAAACTACAAATTTTTATTCTTAGAGTTGGAACAATCAAATTCAAAACGTCTACTGTCAACTTTTTGCTTTATTTTGCAGGCAGTTTTCTAAGTGAATTGTTAACAGGGTCAGATGTTATTACGGGTATATTCAGCAAATCCATATTTGTCGAAATACGTGACTTTTTCCTAGTATGATGTTTTTAAAATCTCCTACAATCTTTATTTTGTGTTTCTTGTGAGTTTTCCACTAAATTTTTAATTAACCTAACGTCTAACCCTGTAATCTCTCCACTTTTTTCTGGATTTAGATAAAACTTGCAAGCTATGTTACCATTATTTATATTGGCATAACGAGGTTTCGATCTGTCTACAATAAGTCCCATTTGTTTTTTTACTTTTGTTTAAACTCCTCCGATTTTTGTCTGATACGATATTTATTCTCATTGCTTCTGACTTGCTTCTTTTTTATGTCCAGCAACTAATGTGTAGCAAGCATTCAAAAGTGCTTATTAAAGCATGCAAGGCGGAGAAACAAAAATTGTAATTTTCTTTTTTATTAACCATACGTTTTAATTTTTCATTCATCATATTTAGAGTAGCACCACATACATAACATTTTTGTGTAGAGCACGCATCGGTTAAAGCATTGTATACTATTCCGTCAGTCATCTTAAGTAATAGATTGTGTTTCACAATAAATTTAAATTCACCAACAGTACACAGTGTTGAAAGAAGTTCAGATATTACTTTCAAAACTTTGTTAGTTTATATTTTAATAAATTCCTGTTTCTTTTGAAATAATGAATTTAATTGGTTGCCAATAAAGCATTGACAATGACCGATAATTTAGCCGAATAATAACATTACAGTCATCACTCAATCTCAATGGGATAAACACAAACACAAATAGAAACTCGTAATTAGCATCGAAGTCCTTATATCTTCGCTTATAGGTACAGTGGCCAGAACTTTTGTCACACCCCCGTTAGCTTATTAATGTAAACGACAAATTACAGGACGCATTTTTGGAAATTTGACTTGATGTTGGCTTGTTGGAGGTGACAATGTCAGAAAAAAAAAAAATTCTGCACTTAACAACCATTCATAAATTTTCAATAGAATTTATTTCAGGTGATGAGATTGGCTAATCCAACACTGTAACATTGTTGCGCTGCAGATACTGCTTGATAGAATCGACTGTGTGACAAAGTGCACCGTTTTATTTGAATATTGCTCCACTTATTGGAAAGCAATTGATAGCTCAGGTAGCAGGTTTTTTTTCCAACACCTTGATATACTTTAGCTGTCTCATTTTGTGTTCCACTATATACAGCCTTTCAACATCATAGAGAGAGACCTTAGACCACATTATCATCATAGAGAGAGACCTTAGACCACATTATCAATAATGTATTACAGTTTTCATCAGACAGTCGGCAAAGTACTCCTCACCTGAACAACGTTGAGCGTACTGACACTTGTTATCAAGTAGAATGTTGACTGAAGACAATCTAAAACATAAACATAAAAAAATAAGAAAACAAAAGTTTTGAAACTTGCCCAAAAGGAAAAAGAAACAAGAAGCTGTGTAAAATGGTAGTAGAATGGTGATTTCCACCATAAGCAATTGCAGAAGGTTACTTTAACAAGATATTCATTGTCTAATCATTCTAAATTTATTAGTTTAAACTCTATAAGCAAAAATTGTATCTAAAGGAGTTCTACTCCATTAAAAACTAATTTGGTTACCTGTTTCTAGTCTCTTTCACTCCAACCCTTGTGCTGGACTGCCCACTGTAAACGGTAAGTCTTCAACTTCTCATTAAGCAATGGTTTCTTTCGTGGTCGGTGGAAAGTGAAGCCAGCCTTGATAAGGTGGCGGCGAATGCAGCTTGCTGAAACTTTTTGTAATATTGTTCATATCTGCAACTGTTTGCTGGTTAATTTACAATTTTTCTGGCATTTGGATATAAAGATTCTTTTGGTACGTGGAGTGATGATTTTCTTTCTCCCTGATGATCCCAAGAGGCTAGATTTCAGTTTAACCTCATTGTGGAAATGAGGTTAAACTAAAATCTATCATCTGCTTTATTGAGTAGACTGTCTTTTGAGTCAAGTCTACAGGTTCACCAATTTCCCTCTATGTCATATTCCCCATTTTAATAAAGCCTCCGCTTTCTCTCTTTTTCACGGACTCGGAAATCCACCTTTTCCATATGTGCATATGTAAATAAAAATTTATATTAAATACAAAAAACTACAAAATTTAATTGGGTTTAACATGCTACATTACTTATTATTTAAAAGTTAGAAGTGCCTATGACTTATTTTTCATAAAATAATAAAAATAATGGAAATAAAAGATTACTTATTAAAGGTATAATTGTAACAACAGTACGTTACTCACCAGCTTTGCATGAAATTATTCTCTAATTCAAAAAATATTCAAGTTTTTTTTCATCAGTACTTTTTAAATTATTTAAACCCACTGTCATGTGCATGCGCGCTTGACAGTGGGTTTAAATAATTTAAAAACTCTGATTTATAATGTAATAAGCTACGAGCAAGACGAGTTGTTTTATCTTTAGAAAGGGAGGGGAAAAAAATGTATTTTAAATGTTTTTTTTTTAATCAATGAGAAAAAAATTCATAAAATTGCCCAGCCTGTTTTCGTTACTAAAATTACAAAAAAAAAACAGCTGCTGGCAAAAAAATAATTCGTTAGTTTCAACTTTTTGCTGGAGGTGTTATAAATATAAAAAACAGAAATAGGCGTCACATCCATATCAGTTAATTTAAACTCAGTAAAACAGATATTATATAGTTTCAATAAACATTTCTGACAAAAAAAAAAAAAAATTTAACCCTGCTCTATGAAATAACAATATATTAGTGAAAATATTTCAAAAAAAGCGCTTATATTCAAACATTGCCCTAAGTCTTGAACCAATGGAAACCAGGAAGCTTTCCATAAATATGAATGGATTCAGACAGCGCATTAATGAAAGACAAACTTCCTATAACATTTAAGTTATGTAACTGCAATGGACTTAAGTCAAACATTGAACTGAATCATTGATAACTTCTCATAATATAACTTTTATATGCGAACATTGGTCATAAAAATTAGAATATTCCATTATAAAAAATATTTGTAAAAATACTCACTCTTCATACTTCTACCTTGCAAATAAACACAAGCATGGTCGACCATTTGGTAGAAATGCGTTTCTTGTACGGAAACATTTTAATGTTTCCGTATAATCAATATAATATCAGTATTAATACCTATTTTTTTACCCGATGCATCACCTGACGCGGTTTAGAATCGCCTCTGAATAATGATATTGTTAGTATTGAGCAGCCGTGGCGCAGTGGTAGCGCACTTGCCTCAGAAACAAAAAATCCGTGGTTCCAACCCCACCTCTGGGCAAGTTTTGCAACATCGGTTAGGAAGCAGGCGTGAACTCCCAATTAAATGCTCATACATGATGCACTGTGATAAGACCGTAATCTCTTCTTGGGCACCTAGATAAAATAATAATAACAATAATAATAATAATAATAATAATAATAATAATAATAATAATAAAAAGCATTATTTTTAATAAGGTTTATTAAAAAAATATGATCATCTTTGTAGAGAAAAATGAAATTTTGAAACATTTTTGTATCGAAATTTCATTTTTCTTTACGAAGAATATATTACTGTTTTATATTATCTATCATTATTATTATTTTATTTAGGTGCCCCAAGAAGAGTTTATGGTCATATCACAGAGCACCACGTATGAGCATTTAATTGCGAGTTCACGCCTGCTTCCTAACCGCTATCATAAACTTGTTCAGAGGTGGGGTTGAATTCACGGATTCTTTGTTTCTGAGGCAAGTGCACTACCACTGCGCCACGGCTGCTCAATACTAAGAATATCATTATTCAGAGGCGGCTCTAAACCGCGTCAGGTTACGCAACGGGGTAAAAAAAATAGTTATTAATATTGACATTATGACGTTTATCACCCGCCTAATATTAGACTACCAATTTTTTTTATTTTTGTTAGCAATTGTAACTTTGAAAAAAGTTTACAGTAAAAACTAAGTTTTTCAGAGGAGAAAAAATTATTGTTCAAAACTTCCTAATGTAAATCGTACTTTGAAGGGAATGAGAAAAGTCGAAAAGTTAATTGGTTTCTCACTACTAAAAGTAGTAATCTGATTCATTTAAAAATAAAGTTATTTGAATAGTTGCAAATGTACGCCGTCGTATCAGGATTTAAGTATTCTCAAAAAAGTATTGTTAAATCATGATAAGTACAACATAAAGCGCTCTTTTAATTTTAACACCAAAGCATGGCTTAAAATTTGATTGAAAATGTTTTGAAAAGATTACAAAAAAAAACAAATTCTTTGAAATTCATATTGAAAACACTCCCCTTTTTTTATTTTTTTTATTTTTACTAGCAAAAATTTATTATTAATATTATAATGTCATTTTACAACCAAGTAATACCAATTAACCTTTAAAATGTATGTCCGATAGACTTTCCTAAACCTAAAGTTTTATAGTGGCCCTACAATCATTTTTTTAAAATCAATTTTAATTTACTTAAAGGTCGTTTACTTTCTGCGACCGATACTGGCGTAAAAAATGAAGACTACTTCAAACTATTAAGATGCGAAATATCTTCCATAAAGCCGTTTTCTGCTTCAAGTTTTACCTTTTACCGGTTCTTGATCTTTTAACGAATTGAATGAGAATCTTAACGAAACAGTTTTTACAAACTTGCTTTTAAATTGAATTTGTTTAATGAAATGACAACGCGCTACATTAAAGATATTCACTTCAAGCTTATGTTTAGGAAACTCATGGAAAAAAAAACAGCTTATCCTAGTTTATTGTGATTTTGCTATCATCGTTTGCTTTACAAAACATTATATTTCATTGCCAAGCCAAGTCATCTGCTTATTATGGGACGATATTTTGGTTTAAGCTAAAGCAATGGCTTTAGAGCTGCAGTAATTTCCCGTGGTCGTTTCACAATTAGTTTTATAACAGTAATCAATGAAACTTATAAAAAGTTTATTATTGATAAAAAAAAACAACACCAGGTTTTCATATACTGACAATTGACTTAGCTGCAGCCGTAACAGGAACATAAAATTAATTTTAAAGGAGTTTAGTGTAGTTACATTTATTACATGCTGCGCTTGCAATCCAGCGGCTTGCAACGCGGTTTTTAAAAAAGTGCAGACGTTCTGAGTAACCTTTGATCAGTTGTAGTTTTAAACAGGTCATTTTTTAATAATTATATGCTGAGTTTGGCAAGAAAGTGTAAACATATCAACTTTTTTAAACTTGGTTCTAAACAACCTAATTTCTTTAACAGGACACAGAGAAGCGAAGTGACTAAAAAGCGGCAAAAACTAATATTTTGTAAATTAATGAACAATTTTATCGAATAATTATCCTATTTCAGCAATAAACATAAAAAATTGGTAATTTCAAAATTTTCAAGTTGTGGATCCCCCATAGTCCCCTTCCGTCCTCTTTTAATTTTTTGGTGCACTTTTTCTGGAAATCTAAGAGTCTAGAAATCATTGCAAAAATATTTGCTCAGTGTTAAAATATTTACCTTATTTTTTATGCATTAGTATGTAATCCCGCTGATTTTTATATCCTGATAGGTGAATTTTTACAAAAGTTAAAATTTAAAAAGATATTTTTAAAAAGATATTTTAAAAATACATTTATGAAGAAAAAAACAACTATTCATCTCTTCTTAGGAGATTCTGTACATCAGGATCAAAGTTAGGACCTGCAAATGTCTTGGGTTATCTGAAAACAATTAAAGAGATCACAGGATCGCTGCTTATTAGTAGATAATGGAACTGGTTCCGCATCACATTAATTCTAGATATTTTGCATGTGCGATTGAGTCTTGCATTTCTTATGGCCTTATTTTGTGCTTCCTGAGCTTCAGAATAGGCTCCAATAGGAAGATCCAAATGCTCAGCTAATAAAAAATCTATGCTCAAGAATCTTGTGAAATGTAGGTGGCATAATGTACCAAGGATAGGTTAAGAAATCTATTTTAGGGTAGAACTCTGCGGAACTTTGGAGATATTATAATTTCAAAAACAATATTTATCGGAAAATTTATATTTTCGCCTGATATTTTAATTACTCATTAGGCCGAAGCAATCTTCAAAATTTTAAGCTTTTTGCTTTTGAAAAAGATAAAAGAATGCCTAAATAAGGCTTTTTGATTAAAAAAAAATTAAACAAATCTAAACTAGTAAAAAAAAAAAAAAAGCAAAATTAAAAAGTAAAAAAGTGCAAGAATCTTAGCGAACTTTTTTTACCTTTTACCAAATAGGAAAAATACTTCTCTGAGTAGGACACCAGACATGAGAGAACCAAATAAATATTTTTTTCTTATCATTTGATATGTTTTCTAAATTATAAAAAAAACATTGATGAGAATGGTGCATTAAAAAAGTCCACTTACAGCTACTTTTTGAGCTTTTCGCCTCACAATGCAGCGGTTCTCTGAGACAAAACCTTATGGTTATATTATAGTTTTTTTTTTTTTACAATTTTTTTCTTTAATAAATCATTAAAAAAAAAAACTATTAAAAACTATAATTTTTTGGTAATATAAACATAGTAAGTTAATATCCACATCACCACGTAAAGTTATTTTATACCCCATCAATAAAAACAATTTTTTTACTTTTTAAAAATTAAAATCTTATTATTATTTTTTTTGTTTTTCATCTTCTGGCGCCCCTAATATCTTGGCGTCCGGGGCACATATGCCCCATTTGCCTTTTCCTCTCGGCAGCCCTGAGGCTATTTTCTTATTTGATTTTTATGTTTTACCATATTTAATTTTTACCATATTTAATCGTATTAGTTAAAATGCTAAAACAACCTTTTAACTAGTTAACTTAGTTTTGAAGCGTGTTCGCATTAAGATAAGTAAAACTAAGATATGGGTTTCTCTCTGCAATCGTAAAAATTGTTACTTACCCTCTCTCTCCTCCCTTCCCCCTCTTTTTTTTTGTTTTGTTTGCACAGCGGGCATAGTTAAGTCACTTACAACACGGCGCATGGCAATTTTTTTTGAAGAAGTAAATAATCAGGGGCGGAAGCAGGTATATAACCTGCTTCCGCCCCTGATTATTGGTATTTATCTCCCTTCATCGCAAAATAATCGAACATCTTTGGATGAATACACAAATCAATTAAATATAATTAAAGGTTATATTAATAACCATGAGAGTAATAACGAAGTAATTTTGGTAGTAGAGTAATAATGTACTTGGTGATTTTCAATCATTTCCTCGCAGAATATATAGTTTATTAGAAAGGTCGAACTTCACAAAAAATAACTACGTCAGGACTTTATCAGAATTTATAAAAACGATTTTGAACTAGTGGACGTAATTAAAGGTTCTGACCCTAAACAAAATATCAACATCATACACTATTAAACGTATTTTACATTGATCCCATAGCTCTCTAAAGGAATAATTCTCTTCAGTATTGCAAGTGTATTGTAGCCCTTTTTTTATCTCATAATATAAGTGATTATTTGCTAATATCAATTGCCATTGGACTTAGCGGGCAATCTCTCCAAGAAAATATTAACAAAATTATAGACAATCATAACATTCCTAATTAATTTTGTCTGGAATAATCAAATTTTTATACAATTAGATAATAAGTGTTTAAATAACAATTTTAAAAGTTTTTACCTTACGAATAACAATTATGACGGAGAACTTATTGAAATCTATTCTTTTATTACAGAAAGTAAATCTGAGGCTCATTTGTTTCATTTCATTTCATTCAACATTTGTTCTTGAAAAAACAAACTTTTATATTCAAAATCTGGGTGGATTCCCGAGTTTAGCAGGAGCAAAAAAGTTCTAACATTTCATTTTAAAAAATGGCGGGAGAAGGGTTTCAAAAAAGGTTTAAGCTTCCTCATTTTTAATCGATATCGAATGGCACGAAAATATTTCCGCAACGCTGTCAAAAAAGCTCAAAACTATAACCTTTATAAACAATAAATAAAAATCGAGAAGCTAAAAATTACCAACCCAAAAAATTTTTGGAATATCTTCAGAAAAATAAAGTCTGATACTAACTCAAAACTATTTACTATAAATAATAAAAAGGACAAGGAATCAATTACTAGATAATTTGCCAATAGTTTCAAAAAACGTTTAAACACCAAAGCAACGACGCATACCGCATCGAATTTTCAAGTTAATGTTTGTATTAAATTTAATTTAGTAATAATATCAGACAAAAATATTCAAACGGCTTTAAATTAAACGAGGCCAAAGATACGTTTAGAATCTCTGCAGAACATTTAAAACATGCGCAAAGCAAAGCCCTAACAGAATAGCTGAAAAAATTTTTTAACTTTATTTTTAATTACGCTCAGGTTCCAAAATCGATATCTACATCACTTATTTTTCGATGTCTACATCACATTATTACAAATCGATATCTACACCACATTATTACCTCTTGCTAAACCTTATAAAAAACCATAAACTGATCCAAATAACTACCGTGGTATTAGCATCATTCCAATCTTTACAAAGCTAATAGAATATCTTTTTTTAATAATCTGTCCAGAGATAAAAGAAACTCGTCCTCTTCAATTCTGTTTTACAAAAAATAGCTCAACCTTTCATGCCAAATTTGTTATAAATGATATAATTAAACACTACAACTACAACAACTCACCTGTCTATCTCTGTTCCTTAGATGCTGAAAAAGCATTTGACAGCTGTAGCTGGGATATTTGAGAAATTATGCAACAATAAAAAATTACTGCTTTATATTATTGGTCCTATATCATAATTGTACAATGAAAGCAGTACTTCTGGGGTCAAGGTAACAACATCAATTTTTGCTATGTCTATTAACATCTGTCCAACAACATCTGTAAATACACTGAGGTTTAATTACATCTGTCCGACAACATCTAAAATTTTATTGATTTCTAATAACATCTGTGGAAAAAGTATATAGCTACATCTTTCCGATTATCTAAGTATAACAACATCTGTGCAACTGTAGATAGAGCTAGTTATATCTTTTCAATTATGTTAAGAATACAGGATTTTATGTAATCATTAAATTATAATGCACAATACTGACCAGATGTAGTTTCATAAATGGTTTTTTTAAATGTAGTTACATCTGAAAGGAAAAAAAAAAAAGATATATATATATATATATATATATATTTATTTATATAAGTGCATTATTTTAACCAGATGTTGTTTCATATATGGTATTTTTTTAGTTTCATATATGGTATTTTTTCAGATGTAGTTACATCTGGAGAAAATTTTTCCTGATGTTATTGAACTTGGAGAAAATTACAAGATGTATTTACATCTTCCTTAAGAATTTGCTAGGGGTAATTGAATTTCAAGATAATATTGGGCAGATGTTGTTGGAGTAAGAATACAGATGATCTTGGACAACTCAGATATTGTGGACAGATGTAATAATCATTTGGCCATCAATATATGGAAACTACACAGGTGTTGTCAGCATATGCTGATAACATCATACTTCTTAGTTCTACCCAGTCTGAAGCTAAAAAGCTTATAGCAGCTTGTAATATATACTCAAAGGTAAACTGTCTAAAGTTGAATGCTGACAAGACCAAGTTTTTATTCACTGGAAAAAAACAAATTACAAACTGCGCCATAACAGTCGACCACCAACAAATAAAACTGGATTTTTAACTTAATCATCTACGTTTTATATTGGGTACTAAAAGCACTTCTTTTGTCTCACTTAATTGTTCAAATATTGATCATAGAATATCAAAGTTCAAGGCAGTAATCCAAACTCTTATTCAGTCTGGAATCCGTTTTGCTCATCCAAGCTCTATTGTCCAGGTTTATAAAACATTGGTGGTTCCGGCACTTACGATGGTTTTGAAGTTGATTTTAAAGACGTATTAATGTAAATACTTAATTTAGTAGGAAAGAAAGCACTTAAGTAACTCTTCAATGTTTCCAAACACAGCAAAAACTATACTCATTCTTTGATTTTCATCCTAAATGTATCAACAATTGTTCAGCAAAACAAGTTAAGCTTATTTATTTGCATAATGAGCAATCAAACCTTAGATGTTGTAAATTCGCTGTTCAAAAATCAAACCGATGGGCACCATTTTTAGATGATGTCATGTATTTATGCAATTGAAATGAGCTAATCTAAAGAACTTAATGCAAAATGAAAAAGACTAAAAATTATTGTCTTAAAAAAGTACAATTCCTAAAAAGGATCTTTTAAGCTTACTATGCAATTGAGTGCTGGAACTCAATGGATCGAAGGAAAATCTTCAAAGATATTCTTGAAGTAAATATTTCAAGATAAACTTATTTCCTCTCAAAAATGTAACTTTATAATAATTTACTTTGTATTATAAACAGTGGGTGATTTATAAAATATATAACTGGCTATTATCCCATGCATTTATTAAATATACGAAAAATATAAATACGTTTGTCATTGCCGTTGAAAATACATCAAGGGTCCTGGGGAAAAACGATAAGATAACCAAAAATCTCATTTTGGAATATGAGCCAAAGAAACTTTCACAACTGATAAAAACGTGAGCGTATATTAAGTGCGTATATAATAACTATTCCGAGATATAGACTTTGTAGACTAAAGTCCACTAATACGTTTTAAAAGCTAATAACATGTATTTATCATTCTTAAATTTCTTTTAATCAATAAAGTTTGAAGCTGTGCGTGGAGTCTCATTGTTTTTCCACTGGATTTTCTCAATTTTTTGCATCGTTGTCATAATTTTCACAAAAATTTTTTTGACTTTAGTATTATTGTTCTTATTGTAACTTTCTAAAAAATTTGCAAAGATTAACGAAATAAGATTAACGATATAAGATTAACGATATAAGATTAACGATATAAGATTAACGATATAAGATTAACGATATAAGATTAACGATATAAGATTAACGATATAAGATTAACGATATAAGATTAACGATATAAGATTAACGATATAAGATTAACGATATAAGATTAACGATATAAGATTAACGATATAAAATTAACGATATAAGATTAACGATATAAGATTAACGAAATAAAAACGAAAGAACTAAAATTTAATAATTAAATCAATCACAATTAATTTATTTCATCGTTACATTGCGCTTTAATGTTACTTCGATGTCAACATAAAAAAAAAAATAATAATAATAATAATCAAATAACAGTTACTTAATAATAAGACAAAATTTGAATTCCGATTCTATCATTCTTGATTGACTAGATTTTTGAAAAATAAGATTAGTCTTCTTCTAAATAGTCAAGATAGATATCATCTTCGCTATCTTTCACTGCTGCAGTTGTGGTTACCCCATCATAAAACCGTTTAGCGTCTGAATCAATAATTAATTTTCTTCAAAAATATGAGATCCTTATATTTTGCTTCAGGAATTGGGAGAGATCCATTGTACAGATTTTTAACTGCACTGTGTTGAGGTGAACGGACGTTCTTATTTTTGCCAGGCATTGGCGGTTCCAAATTTATATTACTGGAAGAAAATAAATCGTTAAATGGTGCACGATAGAACAGCTCATTAGGAGATTTGCTATAAATCTTCAAGGTGCGAATAGTACGCGTTGGAAATAGGCACTTGGTTTTGTACAAAGATTTTAAAAACTCGTCCCATGCTTTAAAAAACTCCGTCTCACACTTTATAACTTCATAAGGTGATGGCTTTAGTCTAGCACTGCGGATTTCATCCCTCCAACCTTCAAGTACTTCAGCGTGCGCTTTTTGATTGATACAGACCATATCTCTATCGCATTCCAAGTATGAATGGCCACGGATCGGAAAGAAAACCAATACACAGTCCAATCTTTTCACGTCGTTAACAATATAATGCAAGTATCTCATAATGGTATAGTTTTTGTTCTGCCCTGCACAAGAGTCAAAAAAATTACAAGCGTCTTAACTGATGGAACAAGATTGTTGTTGATAAAATGGTCGAGGAATGAGCACACATCATCTGATCCTTTTTTGGCAACACTTTCATTTTATGTGTAGAATAAGCTTCATCAGTTGTGAAAACATGAATGTTAAATGAGATAAAATTTAACTGCCGGCGATAGTAGACATCATTACTTGTAACATTTGGAGTTGGCAAGTTCTTCTCAAAATCCATTGTGATAGCTTCAACACTACTTGATTTCATACACTGCTTACAAAGTCAGCTTTGATTTTGTAAGCAGTGTATGAACTTATTACTTATTAGCTTTTTTCTTGTGCAGTGTGTTTTCTATTTTTGCTTTTTCCATTTCCTTTGTGAATTTAGTTTTCTCCGCGTCACTAGCACTTTTGATTTTAGCTTGTAAGCTTGTTTCATCGGATATAAAACTGTCACATGTACTGCACGTATCTTTCCTTGGATGGCCAAATGCAATGTTGTGCTTCGTTTGGAAATGTTCGCGAAATGTTTCATAAGACACATTGTTGTCCGGATGTTTTTCATTAAACCCTGTAGATAAATCCAAAACATGTAGGTCTTCTGGCAAACAAATACGATCCAAATCTTTAGGCGAATAATGAGACTTACGTCTACGCAAAGATTTATTAAAGTTGAACATTAGAGTTACTGTGTCTTCCTTAATTTTATGAGGATGATTTGGATGTTTTCCTCGACCATCAGTTGAGTATTTACCTGTAGTAACAAGAGCACTTTGCAGCGTTTGAACACGGCGAGCTGTAATTCCGTGGATTGAAAGAAAAGCTTTGTAACACACATGTACATCTGCAAAAGTTTCATACTTTTTTATTCGTACTCTGTACTCATAACTTGCGTTGAATTTGGTTGCAGTATCCGGATTTTTTGAGCGGCGACGTTGCGCTTCTTTCACGATAATTAAGCCACACAAATAGGACTCTGCAGATCATAGGAGTCTAAGCTACTGTACTCACGTAGAAGTCGCTTTCTTTCATCTTCACATACCACGGAAAAACAATTTAAGCATTTGCAGCCAAAATTTTCACCACTTTCATGCAAAGCCGTTTGTAGTTTCTTCATAACATTAGTAACACGTACATGTTTTACCCTTTTTCTTGTTAACTTACATTCGCTAACGTCATAAAGACTTTCTTTACCAGAGCTGGTCCGGTGGTAATCACTATCCATTGCAAAATTATCTATAATAAATGATTGAATGATTATTAACGTTTAATTAATATAATTTAAGCAATAATGTACAGTAAAAAAAACTAAAGAGAGACAATGTCGCCACGCTGTAAAGGGATGGGCAAATTTAAAACACGTTTTTTGTAGGATTGCCATTGTGTTTTCCCTTTCGCAAAACGATATTCTGAAAGGCGACAAAAAATGCTACAAGATGGCACTAGCACAATTTTTCAGACAAATTTGGAATCTCATCGTTTTTCCCCTGGAGCCTTCACATTTTTTAAAATTAAAATAAAATTATGCAGTTGTAAGGAAACTTGCAGAAGACTAAGAGAAGTCTTTTCATCGAAAACCTTTAAAATACAAAATAAACTAAAAAATTAAAAAGGAAATATATAAAAATAGCATTATTTATTTGAGGTCTACTGTTTTACTAATGTTTTACTATGAATAGTTGTTATCTTTATTAATTTTTATAATTATTTTATTTTTTGTTTTGATTTTTTGATTTTATTTGTTATCGGTATTATTTATCTTTTACATTTAATACATATCGATAAAATTGGTTTTGTTAACAATGACATCTTTTAGTTTTTTCTTCAGGGCAATAAAATTATCCAATTTAGTAACTTCTATATTTTCTGAAGTGTTGTTTTGTCATACAAATAGAAGCTACGGGAAAAGGGCCACGGTATAAAATTGAAAATCTCTAAAACTTGTTTTTTTACCTTAGTTACCTGTTCCTCATATGATATATCTGTTGGTATCAATTTGAAAAAGTTATTAGTAAAATAAGTTGGAACTAGTCCAAGCTTATATTGGAGCAAAATAAAATTTTTTAGTAGATTTAATTTGATAGATATCCAATGTGTTTAAGTTTTTATGTAAAGGATTGGCATTAGTGATTTTATTTTTTTTATAAATTAATCTTGTTGCGTGTTTTTTTACAGATTTTGTACTAGATGTTAGAATGTGCAATCATAAATTAATCGGTTACAACTAATTAATGTATTTAGTTTGTAAATTAATGTAAAGAGGTCTTTGAATGATGCTAATGAATAATCGAATTTGAGTTATCAGCAAACATTGCACTGAGTTTTTTAGGAATTGTGGAAGATTGATAATATAAATTAAAAATTAAAGAAGAGCAAGAATGAAACCTTGGAGAACTCCAAATTTATTTCTAGAGAATTTAAATATCTTATAACTCAACAATGGTTTTTCATTAACAAAACTTTATATCTTGTATTTTAAAACATTGTTAAGTATTAGAAATTACTTCAAAGAACGCGGAAAACTTGCAGAAGACCGACGGTCTTGTCATCAAGAAACCGCTATGCGTTACTAATATTTTTGGAAACTTTTATTTAAAATAAGTTTATATTAAAAAAAAAAAAAAAAATGTTATCGGTTTTCGGCAGAAAGAGAATAAAAATCCAAAATGCAAAAAAAAAAAGAATGCAGACAAAAAGAAGTTTTTAATTTTTTAATTTTATTTCAATACGCATAAATATAAATAGGTACACGATTTGCTAAATAGATAAAATATAATCGTTCAAGTGTTGATAAATATTATTTGTTTGCCTATTATTTGTTTTTGTATTTTTGTTACTGCTGTTGTTTTTGAGTTATTTAGAGTTTTTTGAGTTATTAGAGTTTAACATTGGTTTCGGAACAAAGTCAGTTTTATACATAGTTTTAAATGTTTTGGGGTTAATAAAAATTAATAAAGTTGTTAGTGTTTAAAATGAGATCTTTTAATAACGTTTTCAGAGTATTTAAGTTATTCGATTTTTCCAGTTGAGTATTTTTTGATATTAATTTGTTATATAGATAAGGACCACGGTACGAAATGGAAAAGTGCAAGAGATTAGTTTTTTTAAAAGGTACGTTGAAGTTTCCCGTTCGTCTGGTATGGTATCTATTTTTGCTATTTTGGAAAAAATTCTTTGAAAAATAAGAAGGAACAAGTCTAAGTTTATATTTGAGCATAAATAACAAATTTTGGAATATATCGATTTGATATACATTTAATGCTTTCAAATTTTTTAAAAGTGGCTCATAATGCGAGAGTCTATTCTTATTAAAAACTATTCTTGCAGCATGTTTTTGTTTTCGATATAGTGTGGTTAGTTTGGATCTATGAGTACTCGCCCATGCAACATTAACGTATATGTACTAGTAACCAGACTAGTCTATGGATAGACTTACAACACAGACATAGACAATTCTGTATGTTGTAATGGACACAACAAATGTTTAATTTTTTGTCCTTGTTGTGTCTATCAAATTTTTGATGGTGTCCTAAGATTGCTCAGTTAAAAAATAATTTTCACTTCATAAGTCTACAAAGCATAATTTTTTGTCTATTTGGTGTCTATGGTTTTGTCTAAATTTACTTGATTTCATAAAACCAGAAATATTGATTTTTGCCAATAAAATCTAAATTACCCAAAAAATCCCTTAGAAACAAAAAAGAAAATATACGATACATTATATTTGAATTTTATTTCATGGTAAAAATGACTTTTATGGTGACAAATTTAAAAATAAAACTCTTCAATAATAATGCCTGCGTTTGGCATTTTGATAAGCTAAATATCATTTTGATCTTTCATTACCGTATTATTTGAAGATTGTTATGTAGTAAATTTATAATATTAAAAAAATATTGAAATGACATCAAAACTCCAAATGACGATCATTGCCCATGATTAATTATTGTTTAAAACTTGCGTTCAATAAAATGAAAGTAAAAAACATTTTTCTTTTTCACTATTGTTTTATTCACAAACCTAAATAAATTTTAACACCTATTGGAATCTTCTACTTACTAATCCACATTTTATAAAGGACAACTCCTTGATCACATATTTTTAAAATAATTTTATTGAAGGTGATAAAGATTTTAGTGACTAAGGAAAATTTTTTAAATGATAAACTTACCTTCAACTTTTTTGAAGTAATCCCAAACTGGAGAGAGCATTTTAAAAATAAATTTTCACGCACATTCACTGAGAATTGAAAAACAACTGAACTGAGTAATTAATGAACTTCAATTGAGCACAAAATAGTCCATTTTGAGGTTTTTAAATAGACATTAACTTTTTAATCAACAGCACACGCTGGACAAAAAATTAAAAAATGAACTTCTGTTAGAAAAATTGTATTTTTAATTTTGTGCTCGTTTTCAGTTTTTGAAACGATGCTGCAGTAAAAATTTAATTACTCGTTATAAGTCCAAATTATACATTAAATAGATCTTCTATACCTCATTAAAAAATCGAGATTGTTCATTTAGTGTCCGTTTTTAAAATGATTGTCTAGAAAGACAAACATTTTTTATAGACAATTCATTTTTGATAGTTGTAATTAAAATTGTTGCAATTAGTGCTTTGTCGAAGTCTATTTTTGTCCTTTTATAATAAGGCCATTAGAGATTGTCTGGTTGCTAATATGTAGTAGCTTTGTATAAACGAGAAGTATAGAAACTTGTCTCCATGGTAACTGGATTTTAAATCCAGTTACCATGGAAAACTGGAAAAAAAACTGACATTTATGCTCATCAAAAATACTGCAAAAAAATATTAAAAGACTATATGTTAAAAATAAATAGGTAACGAGTAATAAAAGTTATAAATATTTTTTTGAAAAATACCTAAATACTTAATTTTGATTTTTAATAAATATCAAAAACACAATGTTATATATCAAAGTTACCTTCTGAAATCTTAGATAAACTTTTTAAACCCGTTATTTAAAAATTTTGTAAAATATGAAGTCAACACTCACAATCACCACAACATTTGAAAAGTGCAGTATATAGAAGTAATGTTTTCACACATTTAAAAAGACCTCTGCAGCCTTTCTTTATTTTACAACCATATCGTGTAGGTTTACTGCACATTTTGGAAGCTTTCGGAATCGTCGGCCAAACAATTTCGTTAATATTGTCTTCCATTATCAAACCCCACTCACATGTGTTAGGCAATAAAGGGCTTTTATATAATAATTGTGTCCAGTAATACGAAGCCTGGTCAACTGCTCTGGAGATGTGCAGGTGTGTTGCGTCTTTTGTAGAGGGGATGGCGTCTGGTAAACTTCCTATTTTTTAAATTAAGTCTTTTCTGCACTTATTTACACTACAGTAAAAAAATGTAGGGTCATATAGTAGCAAAAGAAACTTTTTAAATTAGTTGAAAATACTGATGATATCATCTTTTGAGGGGCAATTGAAAATCGATTGCAACGCGCAAAAGAGAAATTTTCCCTAAGTTTTCCAGGAAAGTTTTTTTTCCAGCAAAAAATGAAACTCGATTACAACCTGTCATTGCGCGAAATAGAAGTAAAAATTGTTTTTTTGGGCCGAAACAATTTACAAGATTGTGCTGTGAAATAAAGTCTTAAACCTAAAAATAGAAAAATGTATTCAGTGCAATAAATAACTGCTATACAAATCAGCAACTGCTATATAACAGCTCCATCAATAATCATACATATAGCTATGGGTTTATCTTTAAGTGGACTGTGCAAACCATTGAAACAAGTTAAAAGTTTTGACTAAACTACGTAGCAGTCCATCTTTTGAAAGAGAATGTGAAAAGGTGTGGCTTTTATAAGAAAAATTCTCTTGAAAGTTGCCATCTCGGATCTGGCAGAAAACTTACAGTTGTAAAAACAATATTTATGATTTATCTTTTCATTTTCTTTTTGTATTAAAGTAACTAAAAAAGGTAGGTTATTTTGTCTTATTGGATTGAATATAGACTCCATACACACCTTTATTCTGGTTCGGAAAAAACGGTGAAATATTTTTTGCCCTAAAAATCTTAATAAAATTAACCTTATTTACCACTTTTATCGACCATACTCTAATTGCTTTTCGCATCTATTCTTTATTTGATCATGGCAGCAGATTTGGAAGATTCACGGAATAACGGGAGCAACTCCGAAAGGTCAATTTCTTTGACGGCATTAATCTGTGATGCATTGAATGCTTACCAAACATAGTCTTACGTTTTTTCAAAGTTTTTTGGGCGTGAATTTCTAAAAGAAATTGTTTAAACTGGCGTAGGAATAGGTTTCCATTTCTGGTCTTCTTTCTTTAAAATTAAACTGGAAGAATCTCAGTGTATAAATCAGGAAGGTTTGATTGTTTTTTTTTTTAAAACTTTAAATAGAAATTTCAAGATCTAATCCAACTTTCTCTGATACTTGATGTTGGAATAATGATATTCTGTTTCATGAAAGGAGTCTTCAGCTGTTGTGGAACTTAGATTGTGGTCTATATTATCCAAAGCAGCTGTTGTGAAAACATTAAGATTCGAAAGCATTGAGTAAACCATTTTTTATACTGGGAAGAAGTTTAAAACTTAATTACCCATTTATGTGGATAATTTCATAAACCTGTTATAAGACTTGATATCCCAAGTTTATAAAGTTTATCAATTGATAAACTTTATAAACTTGGGATATTAATGTCTTAAACTCGCAAAAATGACACTTGTTAACAAGGGTCTTTTTTGTATAAACCAATATATGTTGGCATAATGGTTTATACGAGTTTTCATATAAACCATTAGGCCTACATATATTGCTATGGGATTATCTTGTTTTCTCTTTGTTATCGAGAATACCTTTCCGCAAGATTTTAGTTCAGACAATATGAAAGATTTATCTCTTATTGAAAGCATTTCCAACATTTTCTTAAAAACATTTTCGTCAAATGTAAAGTAGGAAAACTTCTTGAAACCATACTCCCTTAGATTTTCTATATGTATTAACAACCTCTGCTTTAGTTTTGTGGTATGGATCCTTTCAGAAATGTTTCCATCAAATTCACTGATCCTTTTATAATTAAGAAAAGTCAACTAATTTAAAAGACACTTAAAAATATTTTAAAATGCAATTTAAAGACACTATTATCATTATACTTCATTTCTTGTATAATATACTATTTCAATTTAGCAAAAACCTGGGCATCAATTTGTTTGTCAGAATTAACGTATGATCATTTTTACCCTTCTCCCCTTGTATTTGTTTTTCAGCCCTTTCTAATTTTATATCTCTAAATTTATTATTGCACAACTTATGAAATTTTACATCATGCTGAATAAACTATGCATTAGAATATTTCTATCTATATAATCAAATAGTATCGTAATTAGTGACTCGCCCAGGCTTTCAAACTGTTTAAATTGAGGAGCTACACAATTATGTATGATTTTAAGGCAGTAAATTTTTTAGACTTGATTGTTATTAAAGTTTTTTTTTTATATAAAAAAAACTAATTTTATACTTTAAATAAATAAAACATTTACAAAGTTTTTTACATTGTAATTTTTTTATTTAAAATATTTGTAATCTATTTTTGCACGCAATACGTACGCAATACTTTTTTACGTACTTACGCACGCAATACTTTTACACTCTGGATTAATTAGGTTTTAAAGCCACGTTACTTGTTATCAGTTAACTTTTTCCATTTAGTGTCTGTACTTTTTGCTTCATTTTTATTGAGTTTTGATTGGTATATAAATTATTCGATTTTGAAAAATTAAAGTTTTGTTGCTATGGACAGCGTTGGTTTCCATGGAGACCAATGGTGATTATTTTAAAAGTGGGTCTGAGTCTTAAAATGAATGTTTCAACCGTATCCACATGTCCACCACGTTTTATGCTTTTACGCTAAATAGCACAATGTTTGCACCAATTGACTGCACTATAATCTATTGTTTAAATAGCGTATTGTATCAAATTGTTTTTAGCTTTACTTTAATCATAAATATATTCAAAGCATACTTAAAAAGTATGTTTGCAAAAAAAAAAAAAAAAAAAAATTTATAAATAACTAATATATGCTTACATAAATAAAGATATGCTTATGTAAACATTAAACTATTTTTTGTATGAAAAATGTTTTGTCTTCGTTTATATGAACCCATATAATATCAAAAATTCCAAATTGTTTGTATATTGAAAAGTCAGACGAATTGCTGTTAATGACTCAAGGTTCGTGTGATTAAATATTTTAGCCACTTTTTTTTTGCACACGACTTTTCAGAAGACATTTTAGTGTCATATCTGTTATTGTTTCCAAGGCATCCGCCATAGACAAATTGTTAGCATATCTTTTCGTCATAATTAAAAAACCATTTTTAGAAGTACCCTTCGCATGAACCAGTGTAATATTACAGCTAAAAATCTGAGCAACTGTAATTACAATATTACAAACCAAAAACAAAATAAATATAAAAAAAATCAAATTCTAAATATAAATTAATATAATTGCGGATATAAATGTTGTAGGTGTTAGCATAATAATCCAAAATTTACTACCGTATCCTAAATTTAAATTTCCTCCTTTTTTTTAAACCCACAAATATATCAATAACTTCTGTTTTAAATTAGAATTTTTAAATTTACCGCATATCTCATCTTTTAAACGTTGGCTGCTTATTTTACAAAAAAGATGATCATCACAAACACCCTTGATTGATCCACCACACGATTCTCCTTCTTGTCTTTTTGGGCAGATTTCGCAACATTCGGGTATCTTTTATTGGAGGAACACCTTTAAATAAAAAAAATTAGGTTATCTAAAAATTTTAAAATAAAACTTATTTTAGTAATATGTAATCACAGTTCCAAGTCTAGTTCAGTGCTATGCTCTGTCGCAAAACACAGGGGTAGAATGGTGAACTCAAAAGTGCTTTTGAACTTGGTATTTTTTCTTCAATTTTTAAGATGACGTTTTTTAAAATTGCTAAAATAATGACAAAAATTATTAAAAAATCCAGAAAATAGAGTGTTAGTTAAATTCTAGTATCTTTTAAATTCTCTTATCTAGTTTTTTTCCTTAAACATCGATTCTTTGGAATTCGCTTCCTTCATCTTGCTTTCCTGATTCATATAATTTGCAATCTTTTAAGTCGTCTATAAATAGTTATCTTGCTCTACAAACTTCATCTTTTCTCTTCCAGTAACTTCCAACTCTAATAGAGATTGCTTGCAGCCTTGTTGGAAGCAAAGATGTTGATAACAAAAACAAAAAACGTTAATACAAATAATGTTCAAAAGGTATTAATACATTTAGGGTAACTATAATTACCCTAAATGTATTGATACCTTGGGTAACTGTAATTTGAGCAGTTGCGGTTTACAATATTCTTCTAAATCACTTTCTAGAAACATTATTTGAAATAGGACTTTTTAAGACAGGCATATGTGACAACTTTTTTATTTTTATTTTTATTTTTTATTCTGATTCACTCCCAACAAGGCTGCAAGCAACCACTATTAAGTTGGTAGTTACTAGGAAAAAAAAGAATAGAGTTGTAGAGCAAGGAAACGGCTGACTGAAGACTCAAAAGTTTTTTAAGTAGGTTGTATGAGTCAGGAAACATGAAGATGGGAGAGAGTTCCATAGGGTTGAAGTGCGGTAAAAAAAACTAGACAAATAAAGGTTTTTAGAACATGCAGGGACAGTTTTAGTTTATGGAACTAGAGAGGGTAGCTCTTTTGAGCCACCATGATAGTACTTTTAGAAAAGAGAAAGAGATGCAACTTTACAACGATAGGAAGGAGGATCAAGCTTAGCAGTTAAAGCGGTCCAACTACGTTTACAATGCATTTTTGGACCTTGTCTAAAAGAGCAGGAGCATCATTAGAAGAACCAGCCCAAATATGACAACAGTATTCCATGCAGGAACAAAAGAGATTTTTAGAGGTAGAGAATGGAACCAGGAGTAAGAAATTGGAGAGCATGGTAAAGAGAGACAGCATTAGCGGACCTGACCTGAATCCTGGCGGATGAGAGACAACCATAGACGTATAGCAAACTTACCTATTTACATTAAAATGAATAACCTTGAAATAATTTTAACTACTAATCCTAAGATAATTATTTTTTAAAAACGTTATCTATCAACGTTACATACCAATAACTAAAAAAATTATAAAGAACGAACACATTTGTGGATCCCTGATGAACAAAACTCTATCAAAATGTTCGAAACAAAAACATAAACTTTTTATACAAAAACTATAAATACTTTTATCGATGTTATTCAAATATATATATAAAAAAAATTTTATAGTAAAAAATTAACTAAATGTAAATTTGGTATTAAAAAAATAAGAAGTGTAATTGATAACATAATGGGTCGTAATAAAAGCTCCCTCTGAATATTACTATTAATGATATTATTATTCACCGCTCTGCACAAATAAAAAATGTTTAACAATTACTTTACTAATGTTGCTCTAAATTTAGTTAGTAAAATTGTACCTCCAATTAATTCACCTATTTAAATTTTTCTAATAATAGTTTATTTGACAACGAGTTAAAGGTAAAAGAAAGTTGTGAATGCTTTCTCATTTTTAAAAAACAACTTCGGGTTTTGATGGAATATCAAGCAATATAGTAGTTTTAAACAAAAATTTATCAGCAAACCTTTATTTTATATTCTGAAACTTTTAATAAATAAAGACATTTTTTGATATATTTAACCAAAAAAATTAGCTTAAAATGAAAAAGATAATAAAAAAACAAACAAAACCTATACATATTAGTATAAATTTAAAATTGAATAAAAAAAAAACATTAGTTTACGATTTCTTTTTTTCTTAGCTATTAGTAAAAATTAGCAATTTTTTATATGTATGTTTTTTTATTTATGTATGTTTGTATTCTGCCTGAACATTTGGCGCGGTGTTTGCTTACTCCTAAGTTACTTTATGCATGTATGTGTTTTGTTTAAACGTTTGAATGCCCTGTTTAAATGCTTAAATCTGTTTTTATGCAAAGTGAACTCATTAACTAACTAGACTCACCAACTATAAAACTTACGCTCATCTCTAGTATTTTGTTAGGTGTAATATTTTCCCTCATGCGTTTCCAAAATATTATGCCCAATGTTTTAAGGTACTTTTTTGTAGGATGTAACTCCTTTTAATTACTCCAGGTCAGGTAAGGTTTAGGATAATCAAGATCAACCTGCTACTGGCATTATGTAACCTAGTACTATCTGCTCTATGCTCTGCTGCCTTGTGGAGTGTGGTTTTTAGGCAAAGGCTGGGAGAAACAAGCATCAACTTAAAAATCCCTATCCTTAGGGGTCTTGGTGGAGTAAAGGCTAGAGATGGTGTCTCTATAAAAATACTCATCTTAGGTAAATGTTAACTGCATCCAGCTAATTTCTTGTAGGTGGTCTCCAACGCAAAGACTTTTGGGGTAAGCTGAATAATTTTGTTGACCAGCCACAAATCCCTTCTTTATCTATTAGGCTGGGGTAAATGTAAACCTGTGTTACATTGTTTCCTGCCTAAGATGATTAATGCTGGATCTTCTTGATTCTTCTCAAAGATTTTAGGTTTTGCCTCATTGATAACAATTATGCAACTCTTCCTGTTATCTCCTTATAAGGTTACAGTCTAAAATTCAGTTTGATGGTTCTTAGGCCAGCTGAAAGTAATGTTTTCTGAACTCTGTGGCAGTTCTTAGAGAAGATGATTCCATCAACAGCTGCAAAATATTAGAGTAATGACAGTGCTATGTTGCGCATGGAAGGTGTGTCTGTTAATGCTTTTCGTGCGCATTGTCAAAGCATTGTCATATGTTACAACTTAGGGTTAATTAATAGGACTGAGAAAACTGCATAGCTCATTGCTTAAAAGGCAATGCTCGTTCTATGAATGAGTCAAGTTCTCTTTAAACTTAAATCATGCCAAAATAACCCAAAATATTAAACATAAAAACCACCTCCACCACCTAACTGCCTTAATATATTTTTTACTAATATTTGGGGTCTGCAAAGCAACTTTCCATCAGTTAAATTTTACCTGTTGCAAAATTCACTAGCCTTATAGTGAGACTAATTTGAATTCTGCTATTCCTTCTTCTGTTCTTGGTGTTGATGGGTACTATCCTTTGATTTGCAAAAACTCCAATAGTCACATGCCTGGCTAGGTGTACACATACGTATCAATTCACCTATTTGTCGTGAAATTAGGTTCGAATCATTTGACCATTCTTTTATGTGCTTCTGCTTAGCACCTCTTCACTCTATCACCTTTCTCTTTGTTCTTTATTGTTCTCCTTCTTCCCAAGACTGAACTTTTTTAGATGTAAATTCTGATCAAATTGACCATGTCCTCTTTCTTTGCCCCTCTGCCAATACTGTTGTTATTGGTGACGTTAATGCTCATCACACCAAATGGCTTGGTTCTAACGCCACTGACTCTGCTAATACTGAAGCCCATAACTTCTTTATTTCTCAATCTTTTACTAAGATAGTTAACTTTGTAATTTGTTTTCCAATCAACCCTAATCATTTACCTGGCTTTATGTCTGGTCTCTGATCCTAGCCTGTGTTCAGTTTCTTCTTTTTCTCCTTTAGGTTGTTCTGACCATGCAATGATCTCTTTAAATCTTTCATCTCGTACTTCTTTTTTAACCTTAACATCGCACTACTTACTATAGTAAGTATAGTATATATAACATAAGTACTATATACTAGAGTTAAAAGAAACCCATTCAGCTTTAGGGTTGTATACTACCCTAAAGCTGACTGGGATTCTTTAAGTGATTTTCTTTATGGATGTCCTTGGGCTGATGTGGGTATGTGGTTTCTTTGTGGGCTGATGTGGGGATGTGATTTTTTTGTGGATGTTCTTGGGCTGATTCCTCTCAGTTGAAAAATGTGCCTCCTACGCAACCTTCTGGATTCATGCATGAAGGGAAGCTTTAATTTCTTCTCGTCGGTTCCAAGTCAAGCCTCATTCTACTCTATGGTCTTCACCCTCTTGTGGAGCTGCGATATCTAACCGGAATCTTTTTTTCATCTTTTTCAAAAGAACAACTCTCTTGAGAACTAACGGCTGTCTATGACAAGAAATCGGTGTAAAAAGATGCTGTCAGAAGCTAAACTCCATTTTTTTCAGTTCATTAAATCTCCTATTTTATTTCAAAGGTTAGCCTCTAGAGAGTAGCTCTAGAGTCTTTAGAGCGTTGTTAACAAAGGTAGGTTAAATTCCATATATCATTGATGGAACTGATCTTACTACCTGTCCCAAGGATAAAGCAGAACTATTTGTAAAGAACTTTTCTTCTAATTTGGCTCTCAAATCTGACAAAATTTCTCTTCCTTCCATTCCAATTAAACAGGTTAACTTATTGTTAAACATTTAAATTACTCCAGCTTCCGTTGCTAAAGTCATATCTCGTTTAAACTCTTCTACGGCTTGTAGTCCAGACAACATTCCTGTCATAGTCTTACAAAATTGTTCTTCAAAATTCTATTCAGTTCTCTCTAAACTATTTAATAAGTGCTTAAACGAGTTTACACTAAATTTACACCAAATTTACACAACTTTCCTATTATAATCTTACAATTGTTCTTCAGAACTCTCTTCAGTTCTCTCTAAAGTATTTAATAAGTGCTTGACTGAATCTTGTTTTCCTGCTTGCTGGAAAATGGTATCTGTATTTCCAGTTTTTAAAAACTCTGGTGAACATTCTGACTCCTCCAATTATCGTGCGATCAGTTTTTTTTCTGTTATTAGCAAGGACTTTGAGTCTTTGATAAACAAATAATTCACATCCCATCTTGAATCAAATAACTTACTGTCAGACAATCAATACGGTTTTCGATCCTGTTGCTCTACGGCTGACTTGTTAACTGCTGTGACTGAAAAATTTTATTGTGAATTAAATGGAGACGGAGAGACAAGGGCTATTGCCCTTGACATATCTAAGGCTTTTTGACAAAATTTGGCATGCTGGTCTTACCCATAAGCTTGTTTCATATTGCGTATCTGGCAAAGTTTTTGAGATTATCAAATCGATTTTTCTAACGGCCATATTTAAGTCATTATCGAAGGCCATCACTCTTCTTTATTTCCGGTAACTTCTGGGGTACCTCAAGGTTCTATCCTTGGTCCTGTTTTGCTTCTTACCTACATTAACAATCTTCCCGACAACCTTACATCTAAAGTAGCTCTTTTTGCTGATGACTCAACTTTATATTCCTGTCTACAAAAAGAACACACATAAAACTATTTAATTTTAGCAATGTTGCAGCCGCATTTTCTAACAGCTGTCTAATCAAAATTTCAATATGATTTAATATGCTGATATAAGTTTTATACTTTGGTGAAAAATAAACCAAAAGCTCAATTTCGACTAATCTCGATTTACAAGGTTAAGGATTTTTAAAGTCCGATTTTTCATTGAATTTTTATTTTTGGTTATGAGATTTAGATTTGAGAATTTTTTTGTTGATAACAAATAAAAAATAATAAAGAAGGGGAGGGAAGGGGGGGGGGGACTTAATAAGCTAAAGGTAGGTGAAAAAATTTTCAAAAAATTAATAAACGTTCTACCTCCCCCTCCCCTTGTGTGAGTACTAATAATATGTGGAAATTGTTTTCATAAAACTGAAATTTTTAAAAAAGCATGCTTCGTTAAAAAGGCCGTCTTAAAGTTTAAAAAAATACAAAAGTTGCTGTTTAAAATTCTGATATCTTTTAATGTTAATTCTAAAATACTATTTTAAAAATAGTTGATATAATTAGGAAAATAAAATCATTGTTATATAAAAAATTTCAAAAATTAAATCATTAGAAATTTTAATGATTTCATATAACTTTTTCGAAATAATTTTTTGAATTTTTATGATTTTATGAATTTAAAAAAAAAAGAAATCAGATTTAGGATTTCATTTTTTAGGACTTTAGTTATAGTATTACTAAAGTCGTAAAAAATAAAATCCTAAATTTGATTTCTTTTTTAAAAAATTAATCATTAAAACCTTCCGAAAAAAAACTCTTCAAAAAGATTTGATTACTGCTTGTGATCTGTTGTCTTAAATGTACTGTGTGCTTCTAATCTGAACATGATTATGCATTATGCATATCCATAACCAATTGCATTTTCTTTACAAATGCAACTACTTTCAAAATAAAGCCATGAGTTTACTCCAATATCTGTTTTAGTTTTCATTATCTATAAACGAGTCATTATACGTGCTATCATTTATCATTTTAAATGCAGATGAATTTCGCTTGAATTTTTTTTAAATGCATAGATAAGATATCTATAAATTTTTGAAAAAATAGTAATTTGAAAATACGAATAAAAAATTTAATAGCAGTCAATTTAATATAATATACAAATATTGTCAGTTTTTGATTTACAATTTTCAAGACATCAAACATTAAGTATTGAAAGTTCTAAAACAAAAATTGACCATTTAAAATCATAATGACCGTTTTAAATGTTACTTTCTGCATTGTTATTTTTTAAGTTTAGGAATATTCATCACAAATGACCATAAGTTCACATATGGAAGATGCATCTCCCATCAAAAGAGTTGAGGTATGAGTTGTTTATTACAAATTAGGAAGACTTTTTGTTTGTAAAGCTTTTTTTATTTTTACACTCTAAAGCACACACACACACAAACACACATACACACAAATATTTATCTACTATACCATATATAGATCAGCAAATGCTTACTAGTTTTACATCATAGAATACAGCTTTTTTATAAAAATAAGAAAAAAATAAAGAGTAATGAAAAGTTCCAGCCCCATCCCAAACCCTCAGTTGATGTAGCGACACTCCTCAGTTGATGTAGCGACACTCCTTTGAGGCAGCAGGCTATATGATAGTGATATATATATTGAAGCCCCCGGCAGCAGAGTATTTCAGTGTGATAACACAGTGCTCATTTAAACAGACATTTGTATATATATATATATATATATATATATATATATATATTTATATATATATATATATATATATAATATATATATATATATATATATATATATATATATATATATATATATATATATATATATATATATATATATATATATATATATATATATATATATATATATATATATATATATATATATAGACATAAGCTGTTTTATATGTTTATATATACACACACACACATAAAATAGTTAATATGCTGGTAATTGATTTTTGTTAGAGTAGAGTTTAAGGTGGAATGCAAGTGAACTTAAGTGAAGTTCGACTTGAACTTTGAAGTCTGACTTTATCAAAATAGACTTCAAAATAAAAGCTTGAGCAAATACGTAAATGAAACCCAAAAATCTCAAGATCGCGCTTAAGAAAGTCAAACTTATAAAAATTAAAATGCTTAATTTGAAGGCAGAATCAAAAAAAAAAACTTTGCACCCAATGAAAAACTTTGTATCCACCCGTTTTGGTAAAGGGAAAACCTTTGAGATAAAGTAAATTAAAAAATAATATATCTTATATTTTGAAATATTAACTTACAAAAATAAGTTAAAAGGTGTTACAAAAGCCAAAATTTTTACTTTTGTACTTAATTTTTATTAAAACTTAGTAATTTAATCAAAAAACACTGGGTTTAATTGAACATGCTTGTGTTACTTTCTATTTAGTCCAAGGTTCTAACTACAATGTAACAGCTGATTAACATTCAAATGGCATATATGCTATGTGGTTATCAGCAAAGCATGTATGTCAAACACAAGGTTGTTATTATTATTTTTTCTTGTTGAAGTTTTTATTAAAAAAAAAAAAATTCAAATCTAACAAGGCTGCAAGGAAACACTAATTACGTTGGGAGTTAACAGAAAATTAACTTAAAAAATTGGACCAAATTGGACAACAGTTTTCAATACCAGGAAGAATATGATATTATTAGAGGTAGAGAACAAAATCAGTAGTAAGAAAATGATTAACACAAGTTAAATCTTATCTAATGTATGACAGAATCTTTTGTTATAACAGTTTGTTATAAAAATTCAGCAGTAGAACAATAGGATCAAAGTCTGTATAGATTAGGGGCGAATCCAGCATTTTTTGGTCTTTGAGATAACTTCTAGACACCAAGAAAACTCCAAATATTTATATGTTTTTACTTAAATATCAAATATCAAATAAAATTATGATTAAATATCAAATAAGGATGCTTTGCAAAAATTTGCCCCCCAATTTGAGCTGACTTGTGTTATTGAAGTGACAGGAAGAGTGTGGCCATTTGTTTCAGTATATGAATCAGAGAAAAAGTGCAAGTTTGCGTATTTTAGGTTTATAATATAAATGAATACTTTTAGCTAAATAAACCTATCTATTTTTTTGAATATAAGTAAAAGAGAGCAAAAGATTGGTGAAACTGGCTAAATCAAACTCCATAACAAGAGATAACATTTTGCAAACATTGCCACAAAATCATTTAATTCTATTTAAGAATTATATGGGAATTATGCAATTTTGAAATATTTATTAAATTTCCAAAATAGTTAAAGGATATTCCATAAGTACATTTTTAGGATACAACTATTGGTACAAAACAAACTTAGCTTTCTTTCTTGCTCTTTATATATAGCATTTTACAAAACCAATATTATAATATACCAAATGACCAAATGAGTCACTAACGTTCATATTTGAAGTAAAGTCTTCTGAAATTATCAGAAAACTTGAGGTACCACAAAAGCCATAAAAATAACAAAAATTAAAATTAAAATTTACAAAAAAAAATTGACAATGCTACATATTAACACAACAAATTTAAGAAACACAATTTTAAGTATTATTTAATCAAAGCATGCTTTTTGAATGCTATTTTTATTTCACAAAATAATACTTTTTTTTTTCAGATTGAGTTCTTTATTTACTTTATCAATAAAAAAGATTTTCCCTTTTTGATACTTTTCAATTATTTATGTTTTTAACCTTTGATAAGTTAAGTATTTATAAAAAGAATTAAGCGCTATTTTAATTTCTTTTTGTTTTCCCTATAAAACCTCTCAAAGATGCTTCAGAATAGTTTTATGCTTACATAAATAAAAATAAGCATAAAATCATATTATAATTTTATGCTTACATTTAACATTTATTAAATACTGGCATACAATGAAAAATGTGGAGTAGAATGAGGCTTGACTTAAAATTGAAGAGAAGTATTTAAAGCTACTAAACTTTTATTCCAGAAGGAATAAAAGCTTCCAAGATGCACTTTATGCATACATATTATGGATATAAATATATGTTTGCTATTTATTTAGATGCTGGCATACAATATCCTTTCAATGTTATATAAACTTTAGTATTTATATGGTGTAGTATTTGCCAAAAGAGTAGATGATCAGATGGATTTGTGGTGTGACTCTAGCAAGACAAGAAAAGGAGCCATGATCTTAGACAGAAAAAATATTGTATCGAACAACTTAAAGTAATTTAGGTTTTGATAGGTAAAATTTAAGGTAATTTCTGCTTTGTAGTATAAGGTTTTTTAGGCAAAGGCAAGGAGAAGTTAACTCCGACTTAAAAACTCACTCGCCTTGGAGTTCTTGGTTAAGTAAAGGCTAGAGATGGTGTCTCGATAAAAATGCTCATCTTGACTAGATGTTAAACATATCCGCCTACTGTCTTATAGAAGGCCTCCTAGGCAAAGACTTAAGGGGTAAACAGATTCTATCTATTGACCAGTTTCGCATCCTATCTTCATCTATTAGGCTGGCGCAGATGTATTTTTAATACATTGTTTCCAGTTTAGGATGTTAAACGCTAGATCTTCTTGACTCAATGCATAGGTTTTGCTTGTGTCTCTGTTTTTATGACGAGGCAACTTATTCTATTATCTCCTAATGAGGGTACAGCTCTAAAACTCATTTTTTTGGTTCTGAGGCTGGCTGGTAGTCAGGTTTCCCGAACTCTATGGTAGCTCTCAGAGAGGCTGATTCCATCAGCAGCTAAAAATATCAGAGTACTAACAGTGCCATGTTGCGCATGGATGGTGTCCTTGTTTGTACTTTTGGTGTGCACTGCTAAGGCCACATTTGAAGCGCTTTGTTACAGCTTAGGGTTTATTAATAGTAATTAGGGAATTGCTTGGAATATAAAATAATGTACTGAGTACTATCTATGCTTTGAGTTAAGTTTTTTCAAAAATTTAAAATTACCAAAGTACCAAAAACTATAAAATGCATAAGACCATTGTCATCACCAAGTTTTCTAAACCTATCATTCACTGATGTTCATGGTCTTCGAAGAAACTTTTCTGCTGTTGATTCTTATCTCTTGCAAAGTTTACCAGACCTACTTGCTCTTTGTGAAACTAATTTGAGTTCAGCTGTCTCATCTTGGGATCTTAGTGTTGATGGTTATCTTCCTTTAATTCGCAAAGACTCCAATAGTCACTTGCTTGGCCTGGGCATTTACATTTGTAAGAATTCACCCATTTGTTGTGAAACTAGGTTTGAATCCACAGACTATTCTTTCATGTGCTTTCGTTTAGCACCACCTCACTCTATCGTCTTTCTCTTTGTTCTATATCGCTCTCCTTCATCTCAAGACTGCACTCTTTTTGATGTTATTTCTGATTAAATTGACCAAGCCCTCTCTCTTTATCCATCAGCCAATATTGTTATTGTTGGTAACTTAAATGCTCATCACACTGAATGGCTTGGCTCTAGTGTCATTGACTCTGCTGGCGTTAAGGCCTTTAACTTTTGCTTTTTCAATTTATAACTCAAATAGCCAACTTTCCAACTCGCTTTCCAGACAACTCGAATCATTTACCTTCTCTCAGGGAATATCTTTTTCCGGATAATTCCGGAAATCCAGATTTTTCTTTGACTTTTAGTTTTTCTGCATATCCAAAATGCTTTCCATACATAAAAGTTTAGGTAAATATTTTTGTAATATATTTGTTTTTAAGGCTTTTTCGCGCATACAACAATTAAAAAAAGTTTGAAACAACTTGAACAACTCAGCTAAAAGCAAAATTAAGAGTAAAATAAGGGAAAATATATTCCAGATTTTTCCTGCATATTTTACCCAAACAATTTACTGGATTTTTATGACCTGGATGATCTATGTTCTCTACTCAACCTATGTCTTGTTTCTGATTCTAGTCAGTGCTTAGTTTCTCCACATTCACCCTTAGGTAATTCTGATCACGGTTAAATCTCTCTAAAACTATTTTCTCATTCTTCTTCATCACCAGAATCCCCCTATCATCATATCTCTTACAACTACCTTAAAGCTGACTAGGACTCTTTCCGTAATTTTCTTCATGATGTCTCTTGGGTAGAAAGATTTTGGCTTCCTGCTGACAAATGTGCTTCTTACATAACTTCATAGATTCAGGCTGGCATGGAATCTTTTATTCCCTCTCGACAATTCCAGGTCAAGCCTCACTCTTCTCCATGGTTTTCTTCGCATTGTGCTTTTGCAATTTCCAATCGAAACCATTACTTCCATATCTATAAGCAAAACAATTCTCCAGAAAACAGACATCTGTTTACTATTGCTAGAAACCATTGTAAAAAGGTTTTGTCAAAACGCCAAAGCTCGCTATTCTCAGGTCATATTTCATTACAAAAATTAGGCTCTAGTGACTTCTGCAGAATCTTTAACACTATCAATAATAAGGGCAAATCTGTTATTCCACCTCTCTTGTATGGTTCAGACTTTGTCACCTCACCTATAGACAAAGCTGAATTGTTTGCTAAGTACTTTTTATCAATATCATCTTGATTCAATATCTCTTGATTCAACTAGTTGTGTTCTACCTGATATAGCCATCAAGCGGGTTGATCCATTGCTTGACATTCGTATCACTCCAGCTTCTACATCAAAAGTGATTTCTTGCTTAGACTTTTCTACAGCTTGTGGTCCAGTCAACTACCTGTTGTAGTGTTGCAGAGGTGTTCTCCCGAGCTGTCATCCATACTTTCAAAACTATTCAACAAGGGCTTATTAGAGTCTTGTTTACCAGCCTGCTGGAAAGCGGCATCTGTTATCCCTATTTTCAAAAGTTCTGGAGAGCAATCGGACTTGTCTAACTACCGTCCCATTAGCCGTCTTCCTATTATAAGCAAGGTTTTTGAATCTTTAATTAACATAGACTTAATCTCTTATCTTGAGTCTAATTACTTACTTTCTTATCATCAATATGGATTTCAATCTTCTTGTTCTACAGCTGATTTGCTAACAGTAATAGCCGTTAGGTTTCATCGTGCATTAGATAGAGGTGGAGAGGTTAAGGCTATGGCTCTTGACATTTCAAAAGCTTTTGTTAAAGTTTGGCATGCTGGTCTTCTCCATAAGCTTTCTTCTTACAGTGTATCTGGTAACATATTTAAGATTATTGAGTTCTTCCTTTCCAATTATACTATAAAAGTTGTCCTTGATGGACAGCACTCTTCTTCTTATTCTGTAACTTCACGGATTCCTCAAGGTTCAATTCTTGGCCCTATACTCTTTTTAATTTACATTAACGATATTCTCACATCTAAGGTGGCATTGTTCGCTGATGATACTACCATCTATTCTTGTCATGATAAGAAGCCAACACTCTCTGATTGCTTGGAGGGGGCATCTGAGCTTGAAAAGGATCTCACTTCTGTAATAGCATAGGGGTCACAGTGGCTGGTGAACTTTAATTCAGATGAATCTCAATTTTTTTCAGCCAGTCATTATCGCAATAATTTAGATCTTCTTATATTTATGAACAGTAATGTCCTTGATGAGTTATCTACTCTTCATCTTTTAGGATTAACTCTTGCTTCTGATCTTTCTTGGAAACTGTTTATCTAATCCATTGCAAAATTAGCATCTGCTAAGGTTGCATCTCTTTATTGAGCTTGACACTTTCTTCCTCCAAATTCTATTTTTTATCTCTATAAATCTCAAATCCGTCCTTGTATTGAATACTGTTGCCATATCTGAGGCGGATCTTTTAATGATGCCCTTTCTCTTTTAGACTAGGTGCAAAAATGCATTGTAAACATAGTTGGACCTGCTCTTGCAGTCATCCTCCAACCATTATCACATCTTCATAATATTGCTTCTCTTTTTCTTTTCTACAAATACTATAATGAGCACTGCTCTAAAGAGCTAGCGTCTCTTGTGCCATCTACTAAAAGTCGTTCTTTTGTTACTCGTCATTCAATCAAGTCTCATCCTTTTTCTGTGGCTGTTATTAAGTGCTTTAAAAACTCTTATTTGTCTAGTTTTTTTCCTCAATCATCAGTTCTTTGTAATTCGTTTTCATCTTGCTTTCCTGATTTGTATAGTTTGCAATCATTTAGGTCGTCTGTCAATTGTTATATTGCTCTACAAACTTTATTTTTTCTCTTCCAGTAACTTCCAACTCTTATAGTGGTTGCTTGGAAGCAAAAAAGTAAAAAAAAAAGAAAAAAAGAGAAACGGTATCAGCATGTAGAGAGAGAGCAGCTTCAGTAGAAAATGGTAGTGGTAGAAGTAAGAAAACTTGAAGAGAGTTTCTTGCTTGTTGTATGAATGAGCTCTAGTTAAGATAAAAAATTAATCTAGATTGTTTTTATTCGAGATACAGCATAAAAGAGGAAGGCTAACATCTGATGGTGATAATGATTATCATCATCATGACATGATGATCATCGTTTCATGTTGATGATGATGATCATCATCATCATCAGGCATTCCTTCCTCTTTTATGCTGTTTCTCTAATAAAACAATCTAGAGCAAATTTTTTTCAAAGATTGAAAAATTATATAAATCAGGAAAGCAAGATGAAGGCAAATTCCAAAGAACGGATGTTTGAGGAAAAAACCAGACAAATAAGAGTTTTTGGAGCACTTAGGAACAGCCACAGAAAAACAATGAGAGTTAATTGAATGACGATTAACACAAGAAGGACTTTTAGTAGATAGCACAAGAGAGACTAGCTCTTTAGAGCAGTGCCTATTATAGTATTTGTAGAAAAAAGTAAGAGAAGCAACATTATGAAGATGTGATAATGGTTGGAGGATGACAGCAAGAGCAGGTCTAACTATGTTTACAATGCATTTTTGCACCTTGTCTAAAAGAGAAAGGGGCTCTTTAAAAGATCCGCCTAAGATATGGCAACAGTATTCAATACAAGGACGGATTTGAGATTTATAGAGATAAAGAATTGAATCCGGAGGAAGAGAGTGTTGAGCTCGATAAAGAGATGCAATATATATATATATATATATGTATATATATGTATATATTTATATATATATATATATGAATAAAGATATATATATATATGTGTATATATATATATATATATATATATATATATATATATATATATATATATATATATATATATAATTTGTTATAAATCTTCATGTATAAATCCTGCATTGTTGTGCATCTGATTTATATACTATTTAATTCTATTTAAAATTTGCTTTCCCAAGATATCTTGTAGTTGATCAACAAAGAGACATAAATGAAAGACTTGATTGAATAATATCTAAAGCACTAACCTTGGCTTACTTAAATGTTGACTAGATCCTTTCTTTGTAGTGATCTACAAAGTTTCTGTTTTGAGATAAATTTTCCTTCAGATTCCAAATGATCACTGTTGCTTGATGTAGAACTTAATGTGACCAGGTCAGACTCAGAATTTTCTAGATATCTAATCTTGTGTTCTTTTTTTTTCTTTTATTTTAAATGCTACGTTTAAAAGTGATATTGATTCTTTATATTTTCTTTGTTTTGCCAAATGATATATTGTTTTTCTGAATGTTGGTCTGTCAGAAACCATTTTCTTCTTCAGTTTTAGTAAAGATCATAGCATTATGGAGAAAAATATCAAACATAAGTCAATGGAAGACATTGAAGTCACCTTTTTTTTAACTTGTAGAGCTGCAAGATCTGATATAAGTCTTGTTTTTATATTATATTATATTTTATATATACATATATATATATATATATATATATATATATATATATATATATATATATATATATATATATATATATATATATATATATATATATATATATATATATATATATATATGTATATTAGCGTTGGTTGAACTGATTTTTATTATATTAGGAGAATAGCAATTAAATCATTTTTTCTGTTTTTTAATATCTAAATAAATATAATTATATGATTACTTTTTATTTATTTATTTATTTTTATATATCAATCAAAAAAAGAATACATAAACAAATAAAAAAATAATAATATAAATTCTAATTAAAGGTTGCAAAAAAATAAAAAAGATTATTTTTAAATTCTCCTAATACAGTAGTAACTGTAATGACCTTTTCAAACTAACATGATGAACTATAAGACTTTGATCTTTTTTAAAGTTTTTATAATATTAGGCAAATTCTTTTAAAATAAAAATAAAACTTACATAAAATAAAAAAAAAACTTACATCCAATTATCCTTTAATAAAAAACTAACTTTTTTTAAATTATTCAAAAACTATTTTTAAAAAAAGTTTATTGAAATGCTTTTGTAGTCGTCGTTGTTTATAAAATTGAGAATACAAATTGTTTAAAAAAAATGTTAAAGCATTAAAAAAATAATTTAATTAAAATTTAAAAAAATTACATTGAACTCATCATAAAAAAATACTTTTGAAATAAATAAAAGTTTTTTATAATATTCTATGATAATTTATTTAATGGTGTTTTAAAACTTTATTTAAAAGCGTTTAGCTTAGTGTAAACAAATTTTATTAGAAAGTTTAAATAGCATAGCTAAAAAAACAACAAACTGTGTTATGTTTTCGACTATTAAATTTATGGATTCATCAAAAAGTTAATTAAAAAAGTCATTTTCGTTGTTGTTTATAATATTAATTGTACAAATTATTTTGAAAACATTTATATTCATTGTAAAAAAATACACTTTTTAACAATATAATATCTACAATAATTTAAATAAACGTCTTTTATAGCATACAATCTTTAAAAGCAATTTCTCTCTTTATTACCTTATACTTTATTTAGCGCATATATATATATATATATTATATATATATATTTTTAATGTTAGTTCACCTCCCTAAGGCTGAGTAGGCTACTACAGTTGAGGAGGCTACTTTAATTGTGGTTATCTTAACACTATAACTCCAAAACACAAACATTAAAGAACAAGGATGCTGCACAGAGAATCAATTTGAGCGCGGTACTATTAGGGAGGTGGTGGGGATCAAACTTGGAACTTCTCCTTTAAGAATCGAGGGCTCTACCACTACACTGCACATGATATCACCACTACGGCATTTATCTGGCATAAAATTTTTTAAATCTACTAAGATTTTGAAATGCTTTTATTTGCAAAAAACTTATAGGAAAAAACTTTTTATTTTTTCAAAATTTATCTTGTATGTATTTATAAAAACATATATATCATATATATCATAATGCGTATACATCATAGCATATCATAACATATATATCATAACATATATACATAAATATCATAGCGCGGTAGTGGTGTAGTGGTAGAGCGCTTGCCTCATAAGGGAGAAGTTCCGAGTTCGACTCCTGCCACCTCCCTGGTAATACCGCGCTCAACTTGTTTCTCCGCGCGGCAACCTTGTTCGTCAAGGTTTGTGTTTCTGAGCTATAGAGTTGAGAAAAGGTTGTAACCACAAAAAGTAGCCTCCTCGACTGTAGTGGTCGTCTTGGCCTTGATAAGGTGAATAAATAAAAAAAATATATATATGTATTTTTTAATTCATTTTATTTTGATTTATTAATTTATTCAACAAGTAGAAGTACAAATTTCAAAGTTAAAATTAACAAAATCATTTAATAGTTCTGTTTAATACATGCACAGCTGCATTGTTACTAGTGCAGGTAATAAGCTGATTTTAAGGGTCTGCAGTTTAGCAATAAAGTATCAGCTCATCTTGAATACTCTTGAATATCTTAAATCATCTTGAACTCTTGAATACTTGTCATAGCCTAACTGGGCATCTCTTAAATTGTCAGTTGAAAATATTTGTATGTGTTTATAAACATATAATCTCTCTATTTATATCAGCATACTGAGTTTAATTATTTTCAGTTATATGATCTAGATAATTTATTTTATCCACAAAAACTAATTCACAATTCACCTCCCCAAAACCGAGAAAGTCACTTCAGATAAGGAGGCTACTCAATTGTGGTTATAACCCTCTCACAACTCTATAAATCCGAAACACGAACTTTGACGAACAAGGTCGCTGCACAGAGAAAAAATTTGAGTGCAGTACTACAAGGGATGTGGTAGGGATCAAACTCAAAACCTCTTATGAAGTGAGCGCTCTACCACTACACCGCATATGCCAAAAGGTTCAAAAAAAATGACATCTAGGTTACATTAAATATGCAAATTCATAATATTAAAAATCAGTTATATAATTTTGTATATAAAATTGTATATAAAATTGGAACAAGAAAGGTGAAAGAATTCCACATTGCTGTTCAATATTGCTTATATTAAAGCTATCAGAGTTTGCTTTTTGTCATCTGACACTCATAGTTTGATTTTTGTACTAAATTGCAAGTAGAAAGACCACATTCTTGGCTATATCTTGATTAACTAATTTAGAAAACAGCTTCCAATAATTAATGCTATCGAAAGCTTTGTTGAAATCTATAAAGCATGTGAAATAATGGCTTCCTCTAGAAATATAACAATCAGCTGTCTTTTTTAAATATGTACAAGATGTTGTGGAGTGATTTTGCTTGAAACCAAACTGAAAATCATCAGCATTATTGTGAGGCATTAGTAACATCTAAAATGATAACTCCATTATGTGTGTCTAGCAATGAAGATTGCACTTTTTTGTTCAAAATATAATCTTTGCTGATCATCATTAATTGAAACATAATTAATATTTGAAAATGCATCTACCACATAGTGGCAACCTTGTCACCAGTAACTCCACCAATACTAGAAACATAATTATTTGCCTTTTTTATTACTTATTTTATAGACACTGTGTAGAATTTTTTAGGATCACCATTATTGATATTATCTGCACATTTGATAGCCTTTATTTAATCTGTATGATTTTACAGTAATTATATTTGGTTGATTAAAAAAAAAAAAAGTAAAGTGCATTGTTTATTGATGAATTTTTAATTTTTTTTTAGAATTTTAATTTGTATATGTACGTATGTTAAAAAGTTAAAAAAGTTCAAAGCGTTTCAAAGAAAAACTTTAAAAAAAGAAAAAGTTCTTTCCTATATTTTTTTTACAAATAAAAGCATTTCAAAACCTTAGTAGATTTTAATATAGTTTTATGCCAAATAATTAGTAACAATTTCAACACCTTTCATACTTTATAGGACAAGTGGAAGTTGGTTCCAGCTTTTTTGAAGGTTTTTTTTAAATTATAATTTTATTAACTCGCTTTTTTAGTTATTTTAGTTTATACATCTTGTTTATTATTTTTTGTTATATTATTTTATTATTATTATATTTCTTTTTTATTATATTATTTATAGGTGAAAGGACTTGTAAAACAGCACATAGATTCTTTTAACTACTTTATTAATACAGAGGTTAGTATTGTTAAAGTTATACGTGCAACAATAAAAATAATAACTGTAATAACAATAGTATGAATGCAAATATGTTTTTAAGATTTTATACATGTAATATTTTGCACAAAATGTTAATGGAAATTTTAAGATAAAAGACATAGTAAAAGCTAACGAAAGAGTTCAAACAGATGCTGATCCTGTTTGGTACCTTAAGTAAGTAGTAATAATAACAACAGTAATGTATTAATTTTTTGATTTTTTAATGTTATTTTTAAATGTTGTAACTGCTTTGTTTACACCCGAGAGGGTCTTATCTTTATTTACACCTAAGAGGGTCAAGGTCTTCTAAAGTTTTGAACTGTTTTTTTTTTAAATTTAGTTTGAAGTTGAATTGGATATTTTATTTCCAACCACTAACAAAATTGATTAATTTTCTTTAGGTATTTAGATGTTCATGTTGGTGCTCCAGATGTAGAAGAATCTTTTAATGTTTCTCGTCCTGTAGCACCACATGAGGTAAAACATTCATATATATATTTTAAGTATGTAATAATATTTATTACTTAATATGCATATTTTATTATAACTTATTACTCCTTCTTAAATTGTTCAATACAAACTCATATTTATTAAAAGTTGCTGTCAAAAAATATTCCGTTAAGTAATTATGAATCAAAATTTGACATGTCATAATAAAGATACCTCATATCTTATCATGACTCCCTCCCCCCCTTCCTCACACACATATGCACACACTGATACATATAAAGTGCTAAATAAATTAATTGCCCGAATCATTAAAATCATAAAACCATAGCAGATTACAGAGACTATATTGCAGAATTAAAGTATTGCAGATGCAATGTACAATAGTAAAAAAATGTTTTCCACTTACTTCAAGAGTTTGTCCTAAACAACAAGAAATAAAAATTATCTAGAGTTAATGAAACTATAGACACGCTTTAGATCTTATTACTAAAGTTTGTCTACATATTTTAAATTAGGAGTAATGAAGACCAACACAAGGAGAAAAATAAAAGTCAACAGTAATGAGAACTATAGAAAAAAAATGGAAAACACAATTTTTTTGTTTATGACGCCATTGCATATTTAAGTGTATAAATAACAAGTGCTAAAAAACAGTGTGGTATTAAAACCATTGCTTTTATATTTATTTCTTCTGATGAAGGCATTCATCAGAAAGAATAATTTACCTAGAAAAACTTAATAACACATATGCTATCAAAGTGAAATTAATTACCATTAATTTCACTAGTTTTTAAACTTTTTCAGCTTTCTATTATATTATATTATGAAAATTCTGGTATGAAAGAATTTTTTTCATTGATTTAGGTTAAAACTAACATTAAACAAAAACTTTATATCCATTTTATTACATTTCATTAATAAACATGTTATGTATTTAAAGATCTGCCTCCAAAACACAGATTTTTCTATATTTATTATACTGTTTTATTATTGATATTGTTTAATATAATTTAGTAATAAAAGAAATAAAACAATTTTAACATACATAAATTGTATTTTAAACTGGAGTGACAAAATATTAAAATTATTATACAAAGAATGGTGCAAACAAGTTATCTATGAAATTTTGAAAGCCAGAAAACAATATGTAATAAACCTCAATTTTATTAAGCAATATCAATTATAAAACAGTATAATAAGTATACCTAAATATACCAACCTTATTATACTGTTTTATCAATTATAAAACAGTATAATAAGGCTGAACTTCAAAAGACATGAGTTTTTTCTTCAGATTCTATTAATATATATAGGTACGAGCTGGAATGTGTTGAAAATAAAATCCTAAACGTTCCATCTCAATCAAAATTTATATTTTTTGAAACTCAGAAAATAGCATTTAAAAACTATAACATCTTTATTATTTTAGCTATCTCTTATTACAAATATCATAAAAACCCACTTGACCATCCGTTGTCTTTGTCTTCAAAATGTAGTTAATTTAATATATAATACCTTTAATGATTTGATAACTTTGTGGCTAATGTGCTATTAGAATTATTGTTTTGGGTCTATTCTATACATTACAGGTTTCAAAGCAAAATAAATTATGTATAAAACAATTATATTAAGTTAAACAGTAAGATCATATATATTATATAAATTAGTGAAAACATGCATGTGTTTAATTAGTTTAAATTCTCATAGAGCTGTAAGCGAAAGCCACTTTTTTAAGCTTCAATGCATGGTGTTTTTTAGTCTCTTCGACAGCATAGCGCTTCAATCTTTTGTGTTAAATTTTTATGTACAGTCCCACATGTTTGCTATGAGAAAATTCGAAGAGGTTTGTATATATCTACATGATTACCTGTACTAAGCTTTTGCAGGGTTTTGATGCAGGGATATAACTGAATTGGTGTTACCAGCATCATTTCATCCAATAATTTAAGAATGTTACCACAGCTGGGTCCATCCAATCTGCCACCATTATACCATTATACCCATAAAAAAGGATTTCAGGCCCTCATTGAAAATAAGAGTGTCAACAATTTTTGTTACAACATGCTCATACATGTGAAGTTCTGGTGGAGGGATAGTGAAAAATAAATTTTCTGGGATCTTCCTAAAGCAAACATGGGTTAATAATATTATTAAATATATATATATATTTTTTCTTTTACTTCTCTTCCGAAAAGGCTGCAAGCAACCACTAATTAAAGTTGGAAGTTACTGGAAGAGAAAAGATAAAGATTGTAGAGCAAGATAACGATTGACAGGCGATTTAAAGGATTGCAAATAATATGACTCAGAAAAGCAAGATGAAGGAAGCAAATTCTAAAGAACTGATGTTCAAGGAAAAAAACTAGATGAATAAGAGTTTTTGGAGCACTTTAGAACAGTCACATAAAAATGATGCGACTTAATTGAATGGCGAGTAACAAGAGAATGAATTTAAGTAGATGGCACAGGGTATGCTAGCTCTTTAGAGCAGTGCCCATTATTATTTGTAGAAAAGAGAAAAAGAAGCAACATTACGATGTGATAATGGTTGGAGGTTGGCTGCAAGAGCAGGTCCAACTATGTTTACAATGCGTTTTTGCACCTTGTCTAAAAAATAAAGGGCCTCATTAAAAGATCCGTCTCAGATATAGCAACAGTATTCGATACAAGGCCGGATTTGAGATTTATAGAGATTGAGAATAGAATCTGAAGTAAGAAAGCGTATGTAAGAAAGATTTGATATATGGTTTCCAAGACAGATCAAAAATAAGAGTTAATCCTAGAAGATGAAGAGTGGATGACTCATCGAGTATATCACTGTTCATAAATATAGGAAGATCTAAACTATTGCAATAATGATTGGCTGAAAAAAATTTAGTTTTATTCGTATTAAAGTTCACCAGCCACTGTGAACCCCAAACTGTAGCAGAAATGAGATCCTTTTCAAGCTTAAATGTCCCCCCAAGCAATCAGAGAGTGTTGGCTTCTTATCATGACAAGAATAAATGGTAGTATCATCAGCTAGCAATGCCACATAAGATGTGAGAATATCTGGTAGATTGTTAATGTAAATTAAAAAGAGTATAGGGCCAAGGATAGAACCCTGAGGAACTCCTGAAGTTACAGGATAAGAGGAAAAGTGCTGTCCATCGAGGACAACTTTAATACTACGATTGGAAAGGATGGATTCAATAATCTTAAAGATGTTGCCAGATACACCACAAGAAGAAAGCTTATGGAGAAGACCAGCATGCCAAACTTTATCAAAAGCTTTTGAAATGTCAAGAGCCATGGCCTTAACCTCTCCACCTTTATCTAATGCACCATAAAACCTATAGGTTATTACTGTTAGCAAATCAGCTGTAAAACAAGAAGATCGAAATCCATATTGATTGTCAGAAAGTAAGTTATTAGATTCAAGATAAGAAATTAAATGTTTGTTAATTGAAGATTCAAAGACCTTGCTTATGATAGGAAGAAGACTAATAGAATGGTAATTATACGAATCAGATCGCTCTTTAGAATTTTTGAAAATAGGGATAACAGATGCCGCTTTCCAGCAGGCTGGAAAACAAAACTCTGATAAGCACTTGTTGAATAGTTTTGAGAGTATAGACAACAGCTCTGGAAAACATTTCTGCAAGACAATAACAGGTATGTTGTCTGGGCCACAAGCTGTAGAAGAGTCTAAGCAGGAAATCACTTTAGATACAGAAGTTGGAGTGATACGAATGTCAAGCAACGGATCAACCTGTTTAACAGCTATATCAGGTTGAACGTAACTAGTGGAATCAAGAGATGATACTGATGAAAAGTTTTTAGTAAACAATTCAGCTTTGTCTTTAGGTGAGGTAACAAGGTGAACCATACAAAAAAGGTGGAATTCAAGATTTGTCCTTATTATTGATACTATTGAAAATTTTCCAGAAATCACGACAGCCTAATTTCTATGATGAAATATGAGATTTCATGACCTGAGAATAGCGGGCTTTGGGATTAGACAAAACCTTTTTACAATGGTTTGTAGCAGTAATAAGAAGACTGCTGTTTTCTAGAGAATTGTTTTGCTGATAGATATGGAAGTAATGGTTTTGATTGGCATTCGCAGCAGCACAGTGTGAGGAAAACCATGGAGGAGAGTGAGGCTTGACCTGGAATCATCGAGAGGGAACAAAAGATTCCATGCCAGCCTGAATCTATGAAGTTATGTAAGAAGCACATTTGTCAGCAGGAAGCCAAAATCTTTCTACCCAAGAGCCATCATGAAGAAAATTACGGAAAGAGTCCTAGTCAGCTTTAAGGTAGTTGTAAGAGGTATGATGATAGGGGGATTCTGATGATGAAGAAGAATGAAAAAATAGTTTTAGAGAGGTTTAACCGTGATCAGAAGCACCAAAGGGTGAATGGAGAAACTGAGCACTGACTAGGATTAGAAACAAGACATAAGTTGAGTAGAGAAGGTAAAAGATTCGGGTTGTCTGGAAAGTGAGTTGGAAAGTTGACTATTTGAGTTAGGGATTGAGAAAGGCAAAAGTTGTGGGCTTTAATGCCTGCAGAATCACTTTCACTAGAGCCAAGCCATTCAGTGTAATGAGCATTAAAGTCACCGACAACAACAATAAAGGCTGATCGATAAAGAGAGAGGGCTTGGTCAGTATGATCAGAAATAACATCAAAAAGAGTGCAGTCTTGAGATGAAGGAGAGCGATATAGAATAAGGAGAAAGTCGATAGAGTGAAGTGGTGCTAAATAAAAGCACATGAAAGAATAGTTGTAACCATTTACCCATTTGTCTGAAACCTAGTTTCACAACAAATGGGTGAGTTCTTACGAATGTAAATGCCTTGGCCAAGCATGTGATTATTGGAGTCTTTACGAATTAAAGAAAGATAACCATCAACACTAAGATCGCAAGATGAGACAGCTGAACTCAAATTAGTCTCACAAAACTTACTTGCTCACAGAGCAAGTAGGTCTTGTGAGACTAATTTGAGTCTTGCTCTAATTAGGTCTTGCTCTTTGAGCAAGTAGGTCTGGTGAACTTTGCAAGAGATTAGATTCAACAGAAGAGAAGTTACTTCGAAGGTCACAAATATTAATGAATGATTGGTTTAGAGAACTTGGTGATTGTGCTGGTTTTTTGTGTTTTATAGGGTTTGGTACTTTATTCATTTTAAAATTTGATGAAGAACTTGACTCAAAACATAGATAGTACTCAGAACACTGTCTAATAGCCCAAGCAATTGCTATTACTATTAATAAACCCTAAGCCATAAGAAATGACTCCGAATGTGGCCTCAGCAATGCACACCAAAAGTCAAATCAGGGAAACCATCCATGCGCAACATGGCACTGTTAATACTTTGATATTTTTTCAGCAGTTGATGGAATTAGCCTCTCTGAGAGCTACCACAGAGTTTGGGAAACTTGACTACCGGCCAGTCACAGAACCATAAAACTGAGTATTAGAGCTGTACCCTCATTAGGAGATAATAGAATGAGTTGCCTTGTCATAAAAATAGAGACACAAGCAAAACCCATGCATTAAGTCAAGAAGATCCAGCATTTAACATCCTAAACTGAAAATAATGTGTTAAAATTACATCTGTGCCAGCGTAATAGATGAAGAAGGGGGTGCGAGGCTGGTCAACAGATAGAATCTGTTTACTCCTTAATTTATTTTTTTCTTTATTTTATTTATATATATATTTATATATATTTTATTTATTTATATATATTTATATTTTTTTTTTTTTATTTATTTATTTATTTTTTTTATTGCTTATTTATTTATATATTTTGTATTATTTATATATTTTATTTATTTATTTTATTGCTTATTCATTTATATATTTTATTATATATTTATATATTTATTATTTATTTATTTTATTGCTTACCCTTTAATTAATTTCATAGTCTTATAAGGATATCCTGCATCTTGGTACTGATAGTAATCTGAACTTAAGAAGGTAAAAGTGTTCAATTCATCTGATGAGCTAATTGTACTAGTACAGTAGCAAGAAGCATGTTTTCTTCCATGACTCTATATTAAATTGTTTTTTTATTCTGAGAAAAATTAATAAATTAACAAAAATTTATAAAATATAATAACAATTTTGGCATAGAAAACATTTTTGCAACGGCAGCAAAGTCAAGTTGGAAATGCATTTATATCAAAACTGAATCCTTCGTGTACATAGTCTCAAACTAGTGTCACCTGTGATGGTCTAATACGAAGAGAGTAATAAAGTTTTTATTACATTTTAACTTGTACATATACATATTAATAGAATCTGAAAGAAAACCTCATGTCTTTTGAAATTCAACCTAAACCCTTAGAATCAAGCAGTGAAGAAAAAACTGTGTTTTAGGGGTAGATCTTTAAATACATAACTATTTGTATAAATACTATATGTTTTTATATACAGATTATAGTATTTATTTATTTATATTACATAGATTATAGTAATTATTCATGTCAAATTAAGCGAAAACATTTTGATTGAATTCATACTCAAGATCTGTGTTTCAAAAGTAATTAAATTTAGTCCAGTTTTTATGCCTGTGAAATCAATAACATTAATATTAATTTATTCCTAGTGCCGATTGCGTGATCTTACTTATTCTGCTCCAATCACTGTTGATATAGAGTACACAAGAGGAAATCAGGTTTGTTATATATATGCATATATGTATATATATGTGTGTATATATATATATATAAATATATATATATGTATATATAATATATGTATATATAATATATATATCAAGCCTTCCGGTAAGCGCGTGTGGTCGCATGCCTTGTTTGTTAAGCCTAAAGTAATTTTTTTAGACAACTTGACCACGTTTTTTATATAGTAAGCGTTTAAAGAATTTGCAGCAAAATAAAACTATAAGAAACTAGAGAATAAAACAACAATACTTGAAGAAAAGAACCAGAGACTATACAAAATAGAAATGTAAATAAACTAAGCTAAAATAAATTTAATAAATAAAAAAGAAAATTGTTGTCAAAAAAAAAATATACCTAAATATTTTATTCGTTTTGTTTTCTTGTTTTTAGGGCGCTTGTTCTTTTCCACTACCAAAATTTATACAAGTCAAGGAAAAAAATTAGATAAAAACATAACAAAAATAAAAAGATTTTTTTTATATACAATTTTTTCACAACTTTTTTTAGTCAGTATATAAAGGAAATACTCTATAAATTGCGCTAGAAGCGCAATTTATAGAGTATTTTTATCAATGCAAAGTGAGAAAACTAATTGCTATTTATTTGTAAAAAAAATTATTTTTTTTAACAAATTTTTTTTATGTAAAAAAATTAAATGATGCTGCAAAATTTTGTGGACTAGTGCATTGTTAATTTACTGAATTTGTTAACAAAATTTTTAGGAGACTATTTAAAATTTTTTTAAGTTTTTAAATACATTTTTTTAAACAGAGCATTAAACAGATTCATTATCTCTAGTAATTCGTATTAACATTGGAAATTGGGCAATATAAAATAAATAATTTCAGACATGCATCAAATGCGGTGAATACATTTATTAATTAAATAAAGTTAAATAAAAGAATAATATTTATTAAAAAATGTTATTCTTTTATTTAACTTATTCCGTCATTAACAAAATTTATTAATCAAATATTATTTTTTACAATAAATAACAATTTATTTTCTAATTTTCCTTTTATATAAGTATTGAGAAAAAACTTCAAATATAACAAACATTTTTTAAAAGCGTAAAAACATAAAATAACTTTTTTAAAAGATGTAATAACGAATAAATGAATAAACGTAATAAATGAATAAGTAAGAAAAAAATTTAACAAAATTTCTTATAGTTCTAGCGTACATAGCAAATTATTTTTTCTAATTATATGGACTGATAAAAATTGTGAATAAATTGCATATCAAAACTTTCAATTGTTTTTAAATTGCTATAAAAGATAATGTTTTTTTAAAAATGGCTTAAAAAAAGGAATACAAAAGTTGTATAGTAGTGTTATGAAAAAAAAGTTTTTATTTACTTTATTAAATTATTAAATTTTCAAGTTTATTTAACTTAAGTTGATATTTCTTTACAATTTTGCTTCCTTTTTTTTTTAAGTTTTTAAAGTTTTTCTTCTTAGAAGTCAAGTTTAACTTTTTACCGCGAATTATTGAAATGCATTATAAGTTAAAAGATACAAACTGCCCTGGTCAGTTTGTCTAAAGAAATTACTTTAATCATGAATGAGGCGTGCAACTGCACATGCTTCCCAGGAAGGCTTGATATATCTATCTATTTATCTATCTATCTATCTATCTATCTATCTATCTATCTATCTATCTATCTATCTATCTATCTATCTATCTATCTATATATATATATATATATATATATATATATATATATATATATATATATATATATATATATATATATATATATATATATATATATATATATATATATATATATATATATATATATATATATTTATATATATATATATATCTATCTATCTATAGAGAGTTGTAAGAAACAGTTTACCAATTGGAAGGTAAGTGATTAAACTTTTTTTTTAGTGTTATGTGTTGGCTTGAAAGTTATTAAATATTTAATATTAACTTTGTTAATTATTTTAAAAATGCAAAATAAAACAAAAAAAGTCTTGTTTTCAATTTTTTCCATTTATATATGTTGCTCTGAATTTGCGTATTTCATGAATTCAGCATTGTTGTTGTTGAATTCCCAAAATACACAGAACCTTAGCAAAGTCATGCGAACCCGGAAGATTATTTTACCATCTGTGGAGCTACTGAGTTCAATCAGAAACTGAACAGCGGTCTTGTTTGATGAAAAAAACTAATCTGGTTGACGAGGTTCATTATTTAGATTTTAGGGTTGAAAGAAAGTTGCACAAAAAAAAATTTAATTTGTATTAAACTTAATAAAGCATTACAGCTATTTCTCAGTTTTTCTCTGAAAGATTTAATTCAATGGTTTTTTTATTGTTAAAAAATTAATTTAATTTTTTGGACACAAATCACAAATGAAATATTGCATTTCAAAGATATTGAGACTCAGTACATATATCAAGTTTTTTTATCGGTAAAAATTTACAATATACATTTTAAAAAGAAGTATTTTTGCAAATTCTTCCTAAGTGACAATATGAGTTGCGTACCAAATTGTTTTTAAACATTTACATCATTTTTTGATGCAGCCACATTCGCAAAGCCTTTCTTCTTTGAGGACATCATTGATAGTTAACTGATAATATTTGGTGGATTAAATACTATTACGTTCCAAAAAAGAATTTAATGTTCCATGTTTTGTACCAACTTTGTATTTTTCACCTCTTTCTTCAATTATCACCTCTATTAAATTAGCTGGATCTCCATGCCCACAATCAAACTGCCAATTGACAATAAGTACATTATTACCTATTTACAGAGGATCTAACTTTTTATTTGATCTTTCAACCATTTTGTTTGCCTGAATCCGCAAATTATGAGCTGCCAATTCTCTCTTTTTAATTGCTAGGTGGATAAAAGCCGCAGTACTGGCATTGAGTCGCTCTCAAGATCTGTATTATCAGAATAAACAACATTGTTACTAATAATACACGTACTATTTATCTCACTTCCAAGACTTTCCAAATCTTAATTGAATTTAATACAGTTAGTTTGTTATTTATACTTTGTGGTATATAAGTATTGGTATGTCATCTTGCAATATATTTTTTTCACAAGTCATTTCCTCGTGTAAAACAGCATCTTTACTACTAATGTTAAATACTGGTATGTCCTGATTTTGTCCAGATTTATTAGTTTGTTCTTTCCCTTCTAACAAAAAATCTATATCTTCTTCAAAAACTCTGTTGTTAATTTTCATTAAAAATTCCTGAGGAATTAATGAAGATAATGTCATTATAGGTTTCTGACCAAACAAAACACTCTATGGATCATTTTAATAGCTTCGTGATATTTAGTATTAATTCCCCATTGAACAATGCGTAATCCAAAACTCCATTTAGTTGTTTTATTGTCTCTCATCGATGCAATCAATGCTTTTTTTAAAGTTGAGTTACTTCATTCAACTTTAGAAAAAGCATTGATTGCATGGATTCACGTGGTCTGCCATTAACTAATAGTAACTTTTCCCACAACATCCCTAATTTTCGAATAACTAAGCTTGTAAATTCCCTTCCATTATCTGGTTGTAAAATATTGGTGCCATAAAGTCTAGAAAAACATATAGTTCTATGGCAACTTCAGATGCTTTCTTTAGCATTAGAAGACGCAAAGTACTATATTTTGTTAAATGTTCTTGATAGTGAAAGATAATTTTAAAATCACTATCAGGTAAACATTGAAAATCAACAAGATCAACTTGTCCTCTTTGATTAAAGTAAACAATTCCTTTATGCACAGGTTTCCCTGAGTTTTCAGTACATTTATAACTTACTATTCTCTTAAAATACCTTCATGCAATATAGCAGTGCAAATGATAGGACTAACAAAAAGATATTTCTCTTAACTAAATTAATTTTATTTTAAAAAACTATTTTAGGCACAGTTAGACCAGAATACTATGGATTTGTCTCTTGTCTACTTACAGGCAAACAACAATTTGAAAAAAGACTCAGAAGAATATCTAAATTAGTTGATGGATTACATAACCTTTGATATCACCAAATGTATTAAATTTAAAACAATCTTCCAAAACACCATTATCAATTCAAGAGGACATTCGAACTATAAACTAGACACCACATAATATATTTTTGTGACAGACAAATATATTTGCGTGACAGGCAAATTATATTATGTATGTGGTATATTTTTGTATCTATAGTTTATAGTTTGAATATATACTATATATTCAAACTATGAACCATAATTATAGTTTGACCAAGGGCATGGTGATTGAACTAGTACTGGGTACTAAGCTTCTCTTTTAAGACGTGAGCGCTCTTAATAATCTGAAAAACTTTAAAAAAATTTTGTAAAAAATATCAATGTAAAAAATGTCAATGTAAAAAATGTGTCAAAAATATAATACTGTAGTAAACAAATTAAAAAAAAATTTTTAATTTACTCTTTAATATTATTTTTTTTATATTTTTGGGAAATAATAAAAATGACTGTATTGTCCTCTAGAGCAATGAGATGTTGGTTAAATTAAATTAAAAGAAAAAAAAATTGAGTTTCTAAATTGCACAAGACAAAATTAAATTTAAAAAAAAACAACCTCTAAATGTACTCAGAAGCTCTATATAATGATTTGGTCTTTTCAGATAAAGTTGATCATAATTTTCACAGGGCATCTAATTTGAACCATCTAAAGTTGTATTTCTTTATCAATGTTTTGTCTCCTTTAATATTAACAATGTATCGCATGTATCAATATTTTATGCATTTATATTAAAATAATTTACTTGGTGTGTTTACCTATTATTTATGAAGTTCATACTTTATATAATTGTTTTATCAAAAGAAGACTTTTTTAGAATGCCAATCATGCTGCGTAGCTCAAACTGCGTACTTGCAGGCAAAAGTGAAATAGAGTTAGCCAAATTAAATGAATGTCCTATTGATCCAGGTTGGTTTCTTTACTTTAAATTTGGCTTTTAAAATAAAAGTTTTTAAGAAATAAAGTGAATCTAAGATATTTAGTTAACAAAAACATTTTATTTACAGGTGGATATTTTGTTGTTCGTGGCTCTGAAAAAGTTCTTCTTATTCAGGAGCAGCTGTCAAAAAATAGAATGATTGTTGAACTTGATACCAAAAATCATCAAGTCAGTTGCTCAGTTACAAGGTAATAATTGCTATAGTTACTAGGTAACAGCTAGATATTTTTAATTTTTTGATGACTTGCTAATTTAATGTAATTTCATAAATCTTTTTTTATATTTTCATGTTTAAAAAAAGTATGTTATCCAAATGGATTGGTACTCAAATCTTCTATTACTTCTAGTTTTTCTTGAAGTTGATTTTGAAAAAACGGTTAACAGGCTTTGTTATGAATAAAAAATGTGTAGAGCATAAGAGTAATGGGATTTTCGACATTAAAAAGTTCTTTTTACTTTTTTTTTCTGTATACTTATATTTTGTATATTTCTTTATATTTTTTCTGTACACTAACTTACAAGGTAGAAATGTTATTACGTGGAAATTTTTTTTGTTTCCAGTTTTTGTTATCTCTGCATTTGACTCTTATGTCAAGTTGAATGAATAAAAATATCCTGATATTTGAATTTGATTTCTTAATTTGTTTTTATGGTTTTGCAAATTACAATTTTTTATTAGTAAGTATATAATAGTATTTTTTAATAATAATTTTTTAGTTAGTTATTTAGTGATTTTTTTTTTCTTACACTCAGAACCATTAGCACCTGTTTCAGTTTGTGCTTTTTTTTTTTATGTTTTTGTTTTGATTTGTTTCTTTACTCTTTTGTGAACTTTGTTTAGATGTATGTTTGGTTTTTTGTTGTCATAATTCCAGATATAGTCAAACAAGTAATTTTTTTTGTTTAATTAAGTTGAGAAATAATTACATACCTAGTTTCATACTCAACTTACCTACAACAATTATTGTATAATGACAGTATTGGCGTTTACACTTACTGATGTTTTTTCATAAAGTTATAAGTGGTTTTTTATATTTAGATATTACACATTGTTGTTTACATTTGCATAGTACATTTCTATTAATAATAAAATTTTTTTATTATTAATAGAAATTTATTTAAATGTAATCTTTATACTTGCAGTTTATTTTGTTGAGAAAATGTTGTGGTTTTTAAGAAATTTTTTATAAATTGTTATGCAATTCTGCTATGTAATATAGTTGAATTTATTTAGAGTATCCGGTTGGAAAGTGGTTATAACTGGTATAAAAAGTTTATAAAATGGTTTATTTTTTGCTTGGATACATAGGATTGGATTGGCTTCAAGTCTACTGTTAAGCATAAAAACTTTTTTTAGTTTCTTCTATCTTGTTGCTTTTTTAATGCAAAAAAAAAACAGTTTAGGCAAAAAAAAGTTATAATCTTTTATTATACATACATTGTACACCATCTTTACATGTACGACCTGAAAACTCAACCTAATCTACTGATACTTACATTTACAGATGTTTGTACATAATGTTAATAAGTGGAATTTTTTACATTAGCATACTACATATTGATTTTTACATTTGTATATTACATATGCTATAGTAGTTGCTACAGCAGTAGTTATGTTTATGTAAAGTGTTATGTAAAGTAAACTTATGCTTATGTAAAGTGTTATGTAAAGTACTCACTTGAGAATTTTTGATTAACCACAATTGGTATAAAAAGTTTATAGAAAAGTTTGTTTTATGTTGTGACACATATTTCAGTTTCTCAGTGGTTAAGTGTACTGTATTTAGTGTTAACATCCTAGCGTTTCCATGAGTCAAACACATACAAGTGGGCCCTATTAATTTCAGCATTATTATATAAGATCATCATATTAAATATTTATGTTAGTGAATATATAAGTATCATGTAAACCTAAATCTGAAATAGTTGAGTCTTCCAGTGTCCATTTTTTTAAATTGTTACATCTTGATATTTCCATATAAATTCAGTGCAATTTTATTTCAATTTTAGTGCAACACATGAAGTGAAAAGTAGAACAGCTGTCATACAAAAGCATGGGAAGTTTTATTTGAAGCACAACTCTTTTACTGAGGTAAAAAGCAACATCTTGTTTATAACACATTCTGGCTAATTTAATAATATTAAATTTATTGATCAAACAAAAAAAAAATAAGTATATACAGTATATTAAGAAACAGGGATGCAGAGTCCTAAGAGGACTCCAGCTTAATAGCTTAATTTTATCATGTCCAGAAGCTCTAAACATGTTGGTTGATTAATGATCTAGTATAAGAAAAATATTTATGAAATTTAATGACTTGATTTAGATTTTGAAATAAATTTGATTGAATTCAATCATGTGATTGAAATGGCTAGGGAAATAAGTCTGCTTTGTTTTCATTCATCTACAGTCAGATATATAAGTATCTGAACAAAACATTTTATTATAAAATAAACTTCAAAAAACTTACATGAAGACATACATAAATTTGATTGTTCTCAAATTATCTAAAAACCAAGGTCATGTTGTCACAACTAAATATAATATTTGTGGTCAGGATTAGAGTTTGATCGCACCCGCTTCCTGACAAAGCCTGGTATTTATTCTCATCAATATTTTCAGTAGTGTCTTAGATAAACATATTTTTTATTTTATTTCTTTTATTACAAGTTAAAAATACTTTTAATAATTTTTATTTCAGAGTTTTTTTTAATGCTAAATAAAAACAAAAAAGTATTATTTCTAATCTTTATAATTTAGTTAGCTGAGGATGCACTATGTTCAAAAAAATATAAGCAAAAGTTTGGATTATTTAGAGGAAGCTGGTGAAACTTTTTCTACAGAGAGCTCAGATGACAAAGTAGAAGATTTGGCTTCAAACAAGAAAATTTTCATGAGGATTGAGCTGGCAAGAAAACAAAAAATCCAGGAATCAAGTCAAGAAGCTATTCAAAGTATAGGGATAGAGGAACAAAAATTTTAAGACGGACTTCAAAGTCTTCTGAAATTAGTGCACAACCTTTTGAATAAAAAAGATACTTTTATCTGTAAAAAAGCTCTGGAAGGAATACAGTTTTTCCCTTCTGTTATTCAATCATCAAGTTAGTGTAGAACAAGTATTTTCAGCACTTAAATTTCTGATGACAGGCCACAGAAATCATATGACATCGGATCTTATTGATGATTTGTTATTTCCAAAGACAAACAACGAATACAATTGATTTGTTTGAGCTTTAGTTTTGGGTTAATAATATATAGAAATAAATGTATATTTACCAAAAAATATTTTTCTTTTTAAATGTAATATGTGGTGGTAAAATAGTGATAGTAATACAATCACCTTGTAAATATGAAAGATTATTAAAAATTAATTGCTGTAATTGGTCTGGGTTTGGATAGGCAAATGTGATAAAAAAAATATTCCAAAATTTGCAATTTTTGTTCATAAAGTCCTTGGAAACGGCGGCCAAGCCAGAGCCAGTCATTTCTTCAGAGCCTGAGCCAAGCCGTAAAAAAAACTTTCAGCTAAACAAGCCTGCAGATCACTGATTATTTCTAATGCCAATCCAATTGCTTTATTTATCCATCTTAGTGTTTTACCTTGCTTTAACAAGTCAATAACCAAATTGCGCTGAGCTTGTAACCAGTCCTTGATTTGAACTCCCATACTTGATGATATCAATGTTAAAAATGAATTTGAAAAATATCACTCAATTATTAAAAGTTTCTTATTATTAAACAATATTTCTATAACTATTGATTAAAAACTTTTAATAATCAACTTCAAAACTACGTGTTCAAAACAACATGTTCAGATAAGTAATATTTCGAAATATTAATTATCTGAACACGTTGTTTTTTACAAAATAACATGTTCAGATAATATTTCTTTGAGGTTTTAACATTCTTTAGAAAGTCGTTAACACTCCTTAAGAAGTCATTAACACTCCTTTGGAAGTTTTTAAATTCTAGCAACCATTAATGAACATAAATTTATTTTTTGCTATTTAAAATCAAATTAATTTTTCACAATAAAATGTTTCCTTTGGATACTTATTTCTCTTACTGTATGTTTTGTACATACTGTGAAGACAGGAGCAATATCTTGTTGAAACTATCATCATTTGTTTTGATCAATTAACATGTCTACTGACATAATCATACAGTTCTTTAGCTACTCTATATAGATGTATTTAGCCTGTATCAATTTTAAACACACTTACTCCAATAAAGTTAAAGCAAGCTTTAATACTATCACTCCCATTGACATTGGAACAACAAAGCTATACTTTTAAAATCTTTTAACATGAACTTTACTTTTTCTATTTGTTACTCTAAAGTTTCTTTCTTCACTAAAATATACTTCAACTTTTCTAAAGACCACCCAATTTTTTCTTTACACTACCTTTTTCTTGTGAGCCAATCAAAGTTCATGATGAGAGTCATCATCTTTTTCTTGAGCCAATCAAAGTTCATGATGAGAGTCATCATCTTTTTCTTGAGCCAATCAAAGTTCATGATGAGAGTCATCATCTTTTCTATTCTTTTCTATTCTTTTTCTTATTCTTTGTTAATGTAAATAATGTTAATGAGGTTTAGTTAACTTAATTATGTTAATTACTTATAACTTTACTTATAACTTATTAAATAAATAGAAAATAATAGGGAAACAGACCAACTCCAAATATTTTCAGATTAGCACTGCAAATGTTCAGATTAACTCCATTTTTTCAAAATTTAAGTGTAATAGTTTGAAGTCTCAAAAAATTGAATACTCATACGAAATCTATGTTTTGATGTTAAATGTTATCTTTGTAACTAAAAAAAATAATTCATTTCACAAGTTGTCATTAAAATGAGTCTACTTTATATAAAACAAGTTTAAAAAGATTTTGATACTTGAATTTTTAGTAAATCGTAAAAGAGTTTAGTTTAAAATTTCTTTTAAAAATTAGTTTGAATTTTAAAAGAAGTAAAATTATTTAAAAATTTCAAGAGCATTTCAAATCATTTTAAAGCAAGAATTTCAAATCATTTTATATAAAGATTATTATTTTAGATTTTATTTCATATTAAACTACGCTTTAACATAAATAATTTTTTCATGGTTTTTCAAAATAACTTTTATTTGCAGGTGTTTTTATAAAATTTCTGACGGGTTTTCCACTTTAATTATGAGTTCAATATTTAAAATGTTTAGGATATTCCACTCTGTACCATTTTCAAGGCGATGGGTATTGAGTCAGATCAAGAAATTGTTCAAATGATTGGTATTGAGGAGGAAGTACTTAATTATTTTGCTGCATCAATTGAGGAAGCAAGCATGCTACAAATATATACCAAAAATCAGGTATTCAAATTATATTCATTTTGAATAATTTTTACTGAACAAGAAATTCTTTTGACCTATACTGTTTGTTGCAATTTACTAAAATACATATTTTTTTTTAGGCTTTAAATTTGTTATCTAGTAAAATTAAACAAAGACAAATGTGGGGACAGCAAATGTCTAAAATGGATGAATGCAAACAATTACTTTTCAAAACATTACTGGCTCATGTACCTGTAGGTTAAAAGTTACTAGTTAATTTTTTATAACTTTTTAGATTTTTAATGTTTAAATAATTTAAGTTATTTTATTATTTCTTAGTTTTTATGTCAAAAAGTTTTTAAAAATACCTTAAGAATTGTTTGATGATTACTAATTAGTTATTTTTTTTTTTTTTTTTTTTTAACTTGTCAAGCACACCTTTACCATAAAAAATTGTTCCCAGCAAATTAATCACATTAATACTAAAATCATACAGTAGTAGCCTAAAATCATACAGTAGTAGCCTAAAATCATACAGTAGTAGCCTAAAATCATACAGTAGTAGCCTAAAATCATACAGTAGTAGCCTAAAACATACAGAAAAACATAAAAACATACAGTAGTTATCTAAAGATAACTATTGTATGTTTTTATTTTATTAATACATTTTAAAGTGCTAACTGCCTGGAAAGTACAGTTAGGAAGCCTGGGAAGTACAGTTAGGAAGCCTGGGAAACACAGCTAGGAAATCTGGGAAGAATAGTTTTTGCAACTTTTTAACAAATTCTGTTAATAAAATAAGATCTGTAATTTTTATATAAAATTTTTTTGATAAAGTTTTCAAGTTTTAGTCATGAGTAAGAAATATAAATAAATACAATAAACAAGTTTTAATTTTTTTTTATAGATAACAAAAACAAACTATCGTCCAAAAGCTGCATATCTTGCTTTGATGGTTCGAAGAATTATTCTTGCTGTAAAGGGTGTTGTGAGTTCTACTTTCAAATTTTACTATTATATATTTAATTGTGAATGTTATTTGAAAGGAATGATTATGAGCTAACTACTGTTATAAATACTAAGTACCTGTTACCACAATTCAAATTAATTTTAAAATTTAACCTTAACATGTTTACTTCAATGTTAAATTTTAACATTAAGTTAACATATTGCTTGATATTTTGACTGGTCAATATGGATTTTTGGATAAATTTAATCATTGTTTATATATTTTAACATTTGATTTATTATTTTTATAAGATTAAAATCGATGATAAAGATTACTATGGCAACAAACGTCTAGAGTTAGCTGGTCAGTTGGTTTCTTTACTTTTTGAAGATTTGTTTAAACGATTTAATATGGAGGTATGAGTTATTTTTAAATGTTTAAGAAAATGTTGTTGTTTTTTGATCAGGAAAGTAAATTAAGTATTATATTTAGCTAAAGAAAATTGCAGATGTTACAATTCCAAAACCTAGAGCAGCACAGGTGCATTTTAACTTATATTATTTCAAAACCCTGCATATCTTTTTTGCATTTCAAGTCTTTCAAAAGGGTATAGTTTACCAATTTTTTCAATGTTCTTAGTGTTAAAGTTTGCCATTTTGTCTAGCTTTGTTTGTTTAGTTTGACATTGTAAAACATATGAGACAAGACTTGATTTCTAATGGACTTATAAATGCTATATCAACAGTAAGTTATGTAGATGCTTGTTAATTATATAAATTTGTTAATAATGAAATAAATATCTTGCTAGGGATCTGATAAAATTGCAAATATTATATCAACAATAAGTTAAGTAAAAAACCATTTACTAGTATTTTTACTTTTCAAAAAATTTGCATGAGTTATTTATATTTTAAGGGAAATTGGATTATTAAGCGATTTAATATGCACAGAGTGGGCGTCTCTCAAGTACTTTCTCGTCTGTCTTACATTTCTGCTTTAGGAATGATGACAAGAGTAACCAGTCAAGTATGCCCTTTTAATAAAATAAAGTTTTAAAATTTAGTTTTATATATTGTTGTTTTTATAATTTGTTATATATGTATTTTTAATTATTATTTTTATTAGTTTGAAAAAACTCGTAAAGTAAGTGGACCACGCTCGTTGCAACCATCTCAATGGGGTATTTTGTGTCCCTCTGACACGCCTGAAGGAGAAGGATGTGGTTTAGTAAAAAACCTTGCATTAATGACTCATGTTACAACAGATCAAGTCCAATACCCAATTAGACGCTTATTATGCAATCTTGGAGTTGAGGTGTGTCAAAACTTTCTTTTTTAAAGTATAAATTAATAATAAATGCTTTAGTTTCTATCATAAAGGCCACATTTAAGTACTTTACTCTTTTTATATTTTAAACGAAGTTTTAACATTTAACATATTATATTTTATGTTTTAACCTTTACGCTGCAGGTCAGGGGTAGAGTGCTTGCTTTGTAAGGACTCTACTTTCTAAGCTATGATTACCATCTTTACCATGTTCCTTGTAGCACAGTGCTCAATTTTTTTTTTGTGCGCATGTCCTTGTTTGTGAAGTTAGATGTTTCTGATTTAAAAAATTGAGAATAAATATAAAAAATGGAGTACTACCTTGACTGTTGTGGCCCCCATAGTCTTGGGAGGGTCAATAAAAAAATAAAACATATATTGAGAATTTTTTTCAACTCATAACTATTTTAATTTTTGTTGTTTTAATAATTCTCATTTCAATCTCTAAAATGTTAAATAGTTCTCATTTCAATCTCTAAAATGTTAAATAATTCTCATTTCAATCTCTAAAATGTTAAATAATTCTCATTTCAATCTCTAAAATGTTAAATAATTCTCATTTCAATCTCTAAAATGTTAAATAATTCTCATTTCAATCTCTGAAATGTTAAATAATTCTCATTTCAATCTCTAAAATGTTAAATAATTCTCATTTCAATCTCTAATATGTTAAATATTTCTCATTTCAATCTCTAAAATGTTAAATAATTATCATTTCAATCTCTAAAATGTTGCTAATTGTAGAATTGCTTTTGGGTGGACTTTTTTTTTTTTGTCCACCTAACTTGCAAAATATGTATTCTACAAGTCCACTCATTCAATATAAATATGTCTTCTACACATCCATTCATTCAATATAAATATCATCTTAATCCTATTTGATTTCTTTAGTTTTTCATTCAAAATATATATTTTTCTTTTTTTTATTTTTTCTTTTTTTTTATTTGTTTTTATTTCAGGTTTATTCACAAGTATTTTCTAAATCTTGTTAAAACTGCAACCATTTATTTTGATCAATCTGCATGTCTACCAATGGAACCATACAGTTCTGTAGCATCTCTATATAGGTGTGGGGTTGATTTAGCTTGTATAAATGTTATACACACCTGTTTGTTAAATAAATTGCCAATAGCAATACTCCTACTATCACTTTGTAACATAAGTATAACAAAACGATTACTTTTCAGATTTAAATCATTTAACAAGAACTATATTTTTTCTATTAATTGCTTCCACCTTCTAAATACCACCCAATTCTTTTTACACCGCCACCTTAATTTTGTGAGGCAATCTCTGGCTTTCAGCATAGATTTCCTGAGCATTTGCAATTAAATATATAATAGTAAAGTTTGAAAGACCAACCTGCAACAGCAAAATACTTCTTCGAATCATTAAAGCAAGTTAGTTTGTTTTTGTTATCTATATATATCTAGGTGATAGTTTGTTTTTGTCATCTATAAAAAAAAACAGCTGCATAAACACCAATATTTTTGTAAGTAAAATGTTTCCATCTGTATTTAAGATATTTTCCAGGGTTTTTATTAAATGTGTTGGTAAGTTCATGATAAACTAACCATGGATTGACTCTTGACAAAATTTATGCTATAAATTTAATTTTTTTGTACTCTTAGTTTTTTTTAACTTTTCAGATCATGCATGATATTGAATGCCACCTGCTGTTTTAAATGTTTTCCAAATGGTTTTGATGCAATTCTCTGAAATTTTTAATCTTTTTTCTAATTCTTTGATACTGGTCATAAAGCCATCTTTCTTACTATGTTTTCCATCTTGTTGCTTTGCTTATTGCTTTAACCAATTTCTGTGTATCTTAATTTTTAGATCATACCAAAATATTTAAAGTTTATATTTTTTACAAGTTTAATTTTAATATAATTTCATTAAAAATTACTTTAAACACTTTGAAATGACATCACAAACAGAGAAAGTGTTTTTTAATGGCGAATATCATAGTTTAGTTTATTCAGTAAATTTTACAAAAATGTTATAAAGTTTGACAGAGCTCAGTGCCTGACCTATTCTATTGTTTGTGAGTGTTCTGATGCTGCAACGGTGACTTAAAAATATTGATAGATTTTGAGTTAATGGTGCTGCTGGAAAGTACATTCCATTGTGCACAAACGCAATTTGTAAAAAAGTTGAGTCTCTCTATACAGCTTTTGACTTATTGCGGTTGAAGCATAAACTTGTGGGTACATCTTAGTTCATATGGCGTTAATTTGGAAAAGAGATAACATTGTGGTATATAGAAATCTACTTGTTCAAGGCTTTTATTAATTTTGAATTTTATAGATGGACATTAGACACATGTTACCTTTTGAGTCATGACTAAAATAAATGTAAAAACAGTCTATTGTCAATTTGCTTACCCAATTATTCATCATAAATTCTGCAGCCACTTGATGTTGGTGTTTATTGTTTATTGGTATTATTATTTATGTCAAAAGGTTTTAATATCACTTCAAAAGTTTTAGAGTCGTTCAAAAATTTATCAATAGAATTCTTTAATCATTTGCAAGTTAAAAATCTGGTGAAGATTATAAATGTGCACAGATGTTCATTGGATTTAAAAATAATAGTTTGTTTCTCCTTTACATCAATAAAAGCTATTAATAGAAATTACAAATTGCTTTTATGTATGAAACACCATCTCAACCTTTGTCTTTGTTATCTCTACCTCTAGAATCTATACTAGTAACACCACCACTAGCGCTAGTAATCATCTCACTCATTGCCATTGCCTCCTAAAATCTCACCAACAACATCAGTGTATGCTTTATAGCATTTATGAAAAATTCCAAATTCAACTCACCTGCAACCAACTTGCAACCAACCTTCAATATTGTAGTAACTATATAAAAGGAAATTTTAAAAAAAGTTAAAAACAGTTGCAATGGGCCCAATTGCTTGCCACAGCCTAGATTTGAATTAAAGTATCTCAATAAACTTGAATTACGCGAGAGAAAACAGCTGACAGTAAAAGAGCAGCAAGCTGGTAAATAAAATAACAAATAACATAATCTTAATTTTGATGATGAGTATCAAATAAATCAACTAACAGCAACAATAGTAGCAAACATCAAGTTTAAAATGTACCATAACGTTTGAAGCTCCAACAAGTCAATAGTCCTTGTTATTATTGCAAAAGGTTTGGCTTTGTCAAACATGCTTTAAAAAAAAGCACTAAGTTTGGTTGCACCGAAAATTGCAATGAATTTAAGTGACAACTTAACTAAATCTTCAGAACCTCATGACACAAACTCATCACAAGAATAATTTTTTTTTAAAATTAATTAGTTGCTTTTTTAATTATTATTTAACTTCTTTTAATGAGGTTTTCTTTTAATTACTCATCGACTTGCGTGTTTCATTTTCTCCAAAAAGGCAGAATAATTTTTTTTTTAATTAATTTAAGTTTTTTTATAATCCTTATAATCCAAATAACACTTCCCTCATACTTCAGAGACTCCACACAGTTTCTCCACATGCTCCATAATCAACCACTACCGCCTCACGAATACATCTTTGTCACCGCCGACGTTACCTCCCTGTACACTAACATACCCTATAAAGATGGTATAGAAGCTATCAAACTACTTTTTAATAACACACCACATGACCTAAGACCACCCAATTCACCACCTATAGCATATATACAGATTATGATTGACACCATTCTGACAAACACAATGTTTCTGTTTGATGACCGCAACTATTTACAAATGACAGGGACATCGATGGGTACACGCATGGCATCACCATACGCTGACATATTCATGGGCACATTAGATGAAGCCATTACTGTACAATTCAAACAGAGCATCACCTTCTACAAGAGATTCATCAATGACATTTTCTTCATATTCACAGGCTCCACCGAAAAAATCTCAATCATGTTAAAACATTTATGAATAACCTGCACCCCATCATTAAATTCACTTTTAACCGCTCAGATACTTCAATTGACTTTATGGACATAACTCTCTACAAAAACCATCTAGGTAAAATACAAAGCACACTTCACCGTATACCCACCAACACAATGAGCCTCCTGCATTTCAGTTCATACCACCCATATCATATCACATCAGGTCTCATCCACAGCCAAACAATGAGATACAATAGGCTTATATCTGACTCCCACCACCTATTCAAGGAACTCCGCACATTAGTGTGCCAATTAGTTCTTAAGGGGTACAATCTTGGCATCATAAACAGATACATTACTAAAGCCCTACGACACACACAAAAAGATCTTATCCACAAAAACAAAGAACCCGATGACACCCACATCTTCTCCGTAGTCACACCTTACAATGAACAAGGTATACGAATCAATAACGTTATATTACACAACTGGCACCTTATCCACAATGACCCGGAACTCTGCACACTGTTTCCATTAACACTCACCCTCACACACACTAATACACTTTCCCTCAGAGATAGACTTATTCGCACTAAATACAATGCCAATCAAAATAACTGAACACCCACTGTTTGCTCCAGTTCGTATTTAGCCGGTAGGACATACTTCAGCCCCCACCCGCATGTTACAGTTTTGTATTTTTAATTATTTTACACATAAGTATGGTATATTTTCTATGTATTACTATGTTGTTTATGTTTTTTACTCCATTAATGATAATTCAATAAGGACCAATTGTTATATTATTACTCGTTTGACCTGGATAGATACATCAGAATACACTAGAAGGCTTTTACAAATACCCCTTTAACTAGCAGGCCTAGACATAATTACATAAAAATACTAGACATGATTTACACAACTAACTGCTATTTTAGGATAAACAAGCTATAGAGATATTACTTCGCCAAGCCACGGAGGACGCGAACGGATTATCTCACGCGAGGCTTGATAGAGAACGATACTTTGTTTATAAAGAAATGAATGGAATATGCTTCCACCCTATGAATACTTGACCACTATCCATACAGATAATATTCTGGAACATAACTACAACCGACACTGAAACATTTAAACTGACAATTTTTTTCATTGGTAATGGATGCTCTCCATACTTAATATTCAAATTCCTAATTCTCGGCTTTAGAAAAGACCGCGAAAAATATAACAAAAGAATGTACCAACTGCTGTGGCTACCTAGAAACATTGAGAACCATTCACGTAGATGGTTTTATTTTGACATCTATCTCAATTCTATGAGATATTTAAACATGGATCCTTGTCTACGAGAATGTAAAAACCTCGAGGAAAAACATAATGATTTACCCATCTTTTATCTTGAATAAAAAAATAGAATATCACAATAAATGCATTTTATTTCTTATTTAAATACATACTAACCACACAAGGACTACAACGACCAATCTATGCAATATACTTTTTAGATACGGTATATCCCATAATAAGACAAATAGATTACGTGTAGCATGCGCTCTTTATAAGACAGATCCATTTGTTCATTACTTTTACCATCCATTAAGTGGTAGATTAGCCAATTGATTTACCAACTTTTGATATAATTTTATTTTTTATTTTCATTTTTTTATATTCATTTTTTATTAACTTTTAGTCACTCTTATAGCTTACACCATAAGTTTCGCTTACTTTTTGTATTCGACTACCATATTGTTAGATTTTTTTGATCCTAAGGAATTTCATTTGACGTCGATAAGTCAGTTTGTTCTAGTTTTGTTATGGTTATTAAGTAATTAATCTTTGTTTTTTAACTCGATTTTTTCAGCCCGCTAGGTACTGATTAATTAAAATTAAAATTCATTCTACGTAATAATTTATTTTTCATTTCTGGTGTATCCACTAATTATATTGTGTATTAGCTGGCCATCTTGAGTTGTCTATCTATTAGTTTGCTATTACCTTACTATTTTCAGTTAGGAGTTATCTCCATCTCTCAGGTGAGATTTATGTTCCCTGAACTATTTATGTTATTAAATTTTACATTACGTTTGTACGTTTGTACCTTTACCACGTACTACATTTTTTCCTAAATCATATTGTTGCTATCGTTAGTCGTGAATTCTTGGATTGTTTTATATACATATATATGTACATAGATTAGACACATATTAGGCATATCGTAATCGTAAAAATGGTAAGTCACTTTGAAGTACTATGTGCTGCTTATTATTTATTTTTTTGTCATTGTCACTATTCTATATGCTTTATTGTCACTATTTTGTATATATATATGTTTATGTGTATGTATGTATGTATGTATGTATGTATGTATGTATGTATGTATGTATGTATGTATGTATGTATGTATGTATGTATGTATGTATGTATGTATGTATGTATGTATGTATGTATTTATATATGTATGGATGTATGGATGTGTGTATGTATATATATATGTATGTTTGTATGTATGTATGTATGTATGTATGTATGTATGTATGTATGTATGTATGTATGTATGTATGTATGTATGTATGTATGTATGTATGTATGTGTGCATGTATATATAGGTATTTATGTATGTATATATGTAGGGATATTTGTATATTTTATGTTATGAGTGAGTCCCATCCCTCACCACCCTCACGAGATCTCTAAGAATGTTGGAGCTATATTAAAAACTGGGATAAGGATTGGGATTTTTGGCTTTTGTAGTGTAGTCCTGTTATATTGCAATATTGACTAGCATGACTTAGAGTGCAGGCGGTGAGATCTGTTGCAAGGACATGCCCCTGACAAGTGGCAGTAGTGCAGGTCTCGGGCTCTCCGAAACGTCATTGGTGATCGCAGTGCATTCCTGAGAAGGGGGATCACCATTATTCACTACTTAATTCTGATTGGTTGGCATGGCACCAACTTTTTTTTACCTAATTTTTTTACCTCTTGTACCCTTAAGCTTTGTACCCTTAAGCTTTGTATTATATATTTATTTTATACACAATATTTTAATATTCTGCTGATACACAGAAAGTTGTCAATTTCAAATTTTTTAATGTTTAGTATTTTAATTATACAAATTTTATAAACAATTTTTTCGCTTATACGTATCGACACTATAGCGTAGTGGTTTCAGGAGATTCAGAGTTCGAACCTTGTAGAGCCAAACATGAGTTGTTTTATCTTTGTCCGTACCATTATTGATTACCATCTTTTTATTTACTTATTTTATCATTTTATATTGTATGACATTTTTAGTCATGACAGCCATCAATACACCTAGGGATTTACACATACTTGTTCACTCATAGACCATTGTTTTATCAATTGCTTAGGATGACTAGAGCATGAGTTATTGTTTACCCTCTCCTTGTAGCCCCCTAGTTTTATTCCCCCTACAAAATAGTCTTTACATTCATTCATGATTCTTACCCAATGACATCATCTACAATCTACTTTTATATTCACATCTCCCAGGTCTATGTAACTGGACGGCTCCGTTGGTCACTTTTTGCAATCATTGTATCGCATAAACAAACAAATTAATTAAAGTTTTTTTAAAAATTTTTCAAAAAACTTTAAAAATTTATTTAGTTTTTATATATTATAAATTTATTTAGTTTTTATATATTTAAATACAACTCAAAATGTGTAACAACAAAGTAATAAAAAAAGTTATTTTCCTATAAAAAAAAAATTATTAAAACTCTTAGATTTTATTTATTTGACTCCATTTTACTGATTAAGTTATAAATTAAAAGTGTCAAAAACATAACAAATATGTTAACATAACAAATATGTTAAATGTAACAAATATGTTAAACACAACAAATATGTTATACATACATTACAAGTGTTAAAAATAAAAAATATGTTAAATGTAAAAATTTTTTTTTTTTTTTTTAATATTTTTTCTCTTATCTTTGCTATTTTTATTAGCCAATTAATAACGAGTCCATATTATTCTAAATTTTTTTTTCCTATTTTAACTTTTTCTTCATTAACTTCAGCATTCTTTTAACAGGGATTATCTAAGTATATCCGAAATTCCGGATATTTCTTTTAACTTTTAGTTTTTCTGGATTTCCAAAAGGTTTGCCATAAATGTAAATTTAAATATATTTTTTGTAACATGTTTGTATTTTAACTTTTTCAATCATTACCCACACACAAAAAATAAAAGTTTCAAAACCCATACAAAAAAAAGAAAAGTTTCAAAAAATTTCAGAAACCCATAAGCCTTAAGTAAAATAAAGACAAATATAAAGGAAGTATATTTTGGATTTTTTATGGATTCTTTTTGCAAAATGTTTTGCCAATTTTTAAACATGGATAATTACTGTTATGAATGTTTATTTTTAATTTTTTAATTTGAATTTCTCTTTTGCAACATGTAAGTTAACAATAATATAGTAACATTTTTATCTAATAGTTAATATTTCATGTTTAATAAACCTAAAAAATTTAACTATTAGATTATAGAATTGGGTGACCATTTAAACAAGTTTTTTTTTAATGTCTGCTCTCACCCTCTAAATGTGCCCTATTATAATAAAATAATACTGGAATTAAAAATTTCTTGAAAAATATTTTTTTTTAGGTGTAGCTCAAAATCTTTAAACATCAGGCCGGTCCTTATAATTATCAAAACAAAAGTTCTTCAAAAGTATATCATGTTGGGTCTCAAAAGAAACAAAGTTATGTAAAATTTCAAAATTAATCATCATTTTATAAAAAAAATTGAGAAAAAAAATTATAATCAATTTTTTTTGCAAAAATGCATATTTTTAGTTTTTAGTTTAAAAATGTCATTTTCTAGGAAGTGAAATCTAAAATAATTTTTTTATAAATTGATGATTTTTTTAAAAGTTTTTATATAATTTCACTTCTTTTGAGACCCAACATGATATACTTTTGAAGAACTATTTTTTTGACAACTATTAGGACCCATCTGATGTTTAAGGGTCTTGAGCTGCCCCTAAAAATTTTTAATTCTAGTATTATTGTATAGAACATATTTAGAGGGTGAGAGCAGACATTTAAAAAAAAAAGTTGTTTTAAGGACCACTCTAATGTTTATTATTTATATTCATTTTTGGAAATAAATTTATCTTTAATCTTTTTTTTTGTTGTTGTTGCTAAATGCTAATTGCCCAAAAATGTTTTAGTGAATTTATTTGTTCTAAAGGATATTAATCTTTTATCTGGCGAAGAATTTAGCTCTCTATTGGTTCATTTGGTTTTTTTAGATGGTAATAATTTTTTTTAGTAATAAGACTTTTATAATGTATGTAGTTTTTTTTAAAAAGTTTACTAAACTTTTTTCATAATTTTAAATTTGAGTTGTAGTTGTGTGTGTGTATTCACACGTACACACACATACATATTGTATGTGTGTGTATGTGTGTATACACACACATACATAGTGTAAGCTAATTTATCATTTTTTTAAATGCAATTATGTTAAAAAAATTTATACATTAATTTTTTGAATTGAAATATGATTTTGAATCATAAATTGAATTGATTAGAAAATGTTCATAATGATACACTTGTGATTTTAATTGATTGAAAATGTGATTTTGAAACACATTTTGAGTTGAAAAGAAACCTTTTGAATCAGGTGCATTTCTAATTTAATTTAAGTTTTTGAATCAGGTGCATTTCTAATTTAATTTTACTCCTTTTTATTGTAATTATAAAACTATATTACATCAATGTTGTATGTTTATGTTAAATTATATTAACCATATTATAAGTGAGTGTAACAACTTTCAATACCTTTTGAAGGTTTCTTTAAAATAATCGCAAGGAATAAAATTTTCAAAAATTAGTTTTGTTAAAAAACAAATTTATATATATATATATATATATATATATATATATATATACATACATACAGTGTATCATTGATATGTATATATATATATATATATATATATACATACAGTGTATATATATATATATATATATATATATACATACATACATACAGTGTATCATTGATATGCATTTGCCTACCTAAATATACACAGTTTTTTAGCAAAAAAAATTAAAAAAAACCAAGAAGCCCTAACCCTATTCCTCATTCAATGTAGCAGCTACTCGAAAGTTCTATATCACTTGATGCATGTAATGAAGCATCCAGCATCTCCCTATTTCAGTATATATATATATATATATATATATATATATATATATATATATATATATATATATATATATATATATATATATATATATATATATATATATATATATATATATATATATATATACACATATATATATATACACATACATACATTTATACATATATATATTTATTCTAATTCACTCCCAACAAGGCTGCAAGCAACCACTATTAAGTTATGAGTTACTAGAAAAAATAAGAAAAAAATAGAGTTATAGAGCAAGGAAACAGTTGACAAAGACATGAAAATTTAAAGGTTGTATGAGTCAGAAAAACATTTTTTGGTGATACATTGGACCAAAAAGTACACAGGTTAATTTTGAAATTAGCTAATCCTGACTTGACATACTAATAACCAAAATTAATATTCGTCTGACCAGGTTATTTTGTTTCAGCAATGTTTCAAAACATGATGAAACCTTTTTTCATAAAACCTTTTACCCAGGAATATAAAAATTAGCAATTTTTATTTTGTTAAAAGCAGCGTTATGTACCAAATATTTTAGATCACCCTTCAGGTTATGGCGCATCTAAAATTAATGTTTCTAAATTTATTCTTAGTTTTAAGTGTTTGTTCATTGTTGTAAAGGCATTTCTAATTTACCAGAAATTTTTATTGCATCAGACAATAAACTTTTTCCAACCATAAACAAAATATTAATGTTAACAGCACTCATAGTTATATCATCAGCAATTTCAGAACACATAAAAATCTGCAGGTTCCAAAATTGTTTTTTTTTTATAGTAAGCGATTGCAATTGCTTCAAATAATATACTTTCATGATTGCTAAATGAATTTTTACAATTTATGATTGCTTAATTTGCCTCTTGAAATATATATATAACTTTATATATATATATATATATATATATATATATATATATATATATATATATATATATATATATATATATATATATATATATATATCAGGGTGCGACAAATCGACAAACATGCCAATGTTTGTTAAAAAAAAGACAAAAACGAACATCACATATACTTTTACTTAAGCAAGTGTTGGTGTTCGCTCAAAAAAATTTAAAAAGAACACAAAACTTCAGCCATTTTTTTTCCAGTTAACTGATAGTTTTTTATTTATAATAAAAAACGATTAGTTACTAAAATTTGAAACGCATTTTCAACGACTTTAAAAGAAACCAAGTTAAAACAGAATCACTTTTAATTATTTTATAAATTACTTTACTTTTACTCCACATCTTTTTTAATAAAATACAATATTTGTTAGTAGACTATGTGAGTTTTTATTTTTATTTAAAACATTGCTTTGTTTAAAAGCGTGCCTTTTTTTAAATTTTTTTATCGTTTAAGTGAAGTAATGTTCTTTTGTGTACTAAAAACACTTTTAAAAATTTTGAAAACAATTTTTAAATTTTACTGATATATATAATCTAAGAGAATATATAGAATTATTTTGTTTATTATAGTTTAATTTATTATTATAGTAATAATATCATATTTTTAATATTAAATACCTAATATTATAAATAAAATAATATAATAATTTCATTATAATAATATCAAGTATTTAGTAATAACTTAATATAATTTATTAAATATAACATAATATAACTTATTAAATACTAATTAATATATATACAAATTAATTAATATATAAATATATATATATATATATATATATATATATATATATATATATATATATATATATATATATATATATATATACACATATTCCTATAGTAAGAGTCTAAAATTTACCGTTTTTGTATAAAAAATCACAATAACTACTCTAAAACATCTAACTTGACAATATTAAGGTCAGCTTATAACAAAATGCATTATTTTAATTGAGGAAACTAATTAAATTTATTATTTTTTATAAAAAACCACAAAAGTGCGCATAAAAAGACCAGAACAGGGATGGCCAAATAGCAGCTTGCAAACTGCATGCGGCTCTTAAAATGTAATTGCGACTCTTTTCAAAAGTTTTATTGATTTACTGATACTAAAAACTTGAATTATACACAGGGTTGCCATCTGGTGTTTTTTAAAGCCAAATTTCTCAAATCTGGTTTGCTTTTTTATCATTTAGCTTGGCATTTTTTTTTTGGTTTATTTTAGAAAATCTGGTTTAAATCTGGTTTATTCTAGAAGTCTTTAATTTTTTTCTTTTTTTTTTCTGGTTTGTTCTTTAAAATTTGGTTTAATTTTAGTTTATTTATTAATAAATTAGTTTAATCAAGTTTTTATTTCATAAAAAAAGTTAATTTGAGGGAAAAAAAGATTTTCAATTTTTCATTTTATTGAAGAACAATCAAATTTAACATAAATAAAAGAAATGCGTGCATTAAAATCATAAAACATTCAAATTTTTAAGTTGTAATGACATTAAAATGTTGTTTTTATCCTTCAATTGCCAAAAAAAAAACTTGAAACTTCTTATATTTAAAATGACATTTTTTGAGAAAAATCTGCATGAATATTGTTTCCCAAGTGGAAAAGGCCTTTTCAAATCTACTGTTTCCTCATTATATGGATACAAAAAGTGAAGAAATTGAAAACCATTACAGAAATTGTTTTTACATCATTAAATAGAGTGAGTCTGAAAACTTTCAAGAAAAAATTTAAGAAATTTTTGCATAAAAAAGTATTTTTTCAAAATATAAATCATAAACAAGGCTTTAAAACAAAAAATTATGACTTTTTTTCGGTCTGGTTTATTTCTGGTTTGTTTTTGTTTTGTTTTTGGATTGTGCCCGAAAAAATACTTGGCAACCCTGGTTATACATAGCCAAAAGACATATTGTTTTAAAAATAGATATAACAAAAGGTGACAACAAAACTTTTCACAATAAAAGTAAGAAAAGAAAAATTGACAATGAAAACTGATTATATCATGGTGATTGGACAGAAAAATACGCAATTATTGAAAAATAAAATAAACCTATGTGTTTAATTTGCAATACTGAACTTGCTCATAATAAGACATGCAATGTTAAATGTCACTATGAAATAAAACATATGTATTTTTATGAGGAATACCAGTAAATTCATGTCATAGAAAAAATAAAATCGAGTTGCTTAAAACAATATTTAAAAATCAACAAATGAATATTTCATCTTCTAGCAAATAATCTAATATTACTTCAGAAGCAAATTTAATTATAGCTTGGAATATTGCAAGAAGTAAATATCCTTACACCGATGGGGAGTTTGTAAAACAAAATCTTGTAGATGTTATCTCAGTTTTAGATCCTAATAACAGCAAAGTTCAAAGATTAACTTCATATATTTCTGTTCCTCTACATACAACTGAAAGAAATATATCTGAGATTAGTGTCGAAGTTGAACAGCATTAGTTAAATGACTTAAAAAATTGTGAAGGGTTCAATTTGGCATTGGTTGAATCAACAGATATTCAAGATAAACCTCAAATGGCAATATTTGTTAGAAATGTAACATTAGATGTATTTGTGAAAAAAGAGTTGCTAGATTTAGTAGAGCTAAAAGACACAACTCGCGATTTAAAGGAAGCCCTTGACAGTGCTTTGGTGAAAGGCAATGTTCCTAAGAACAAGCTTGTTAGTGATGTTACAGATGGTGCAACAGCAATGATTGGAAACATGTTGGACTTATTGGTTTACTAAAGAGTAATCTAACGTATCCAAAGTTTATTCCAGTTCATTGTGTGGTTCATCTAGAACATTTAGCAGCAAAACATTTTAATTTTCCAATTACTTTTAAATAAGTGCTAGAGAGTGTAAATTATATTCGATCTAATGCAGAAAATCACAGACAGTTTAAAAATTTCATTAGTGAATTGGAACTTGCTGACAAACCAAGTGACTTGTCATTTTAATGTGCTGTATGATGGCTTTTAAGTAGTGGCGTTCTTTATAGGTTTGTAGAACTATTAGAACCAATTAAATCTTTTTTGCTTGAAAATCAAAAGACATTTGAAACCTTGGACGATGTGAATTTTTTGCAAGAACTTTAATTTTTAACTGATGTAATGCAACATTTACAAAATCTGAACTTGTCACTTCAGGGAAAAGAAAAAAATGTATCTGATCTTGCTCAGACTATTTTTAGTTTTCAAAAAAAATATTGTTCTATTTCAGAATATATTCTATTGCTTAGAATATCAACTACAAGCTTGAAACCATTTTAAAAAACTTACCAGTAGTGTTCAAAATCTTAGTGCCTAATAAATTTATAGTGATTTATGCAAGTTATTATGCAAGAAGAATATTCTAATGGTCTTTTACAAAATAATTGATGTTATAAAAAGAATTCTTTCTGTTATATCTAGTTTTTTGCTTATTGATGAAAATTTATTTTTTAATTGTAAAAAATAAAAGTAATTTGAGCTTAATTGAAAATCATTGAAAAATTTGTTTTATTTTGTAGTGATTTATTTTTTGCATTTTTAAGTAACATATGCTATTAAGTTTAATTCAAATAAATTAACATAACTTTTTTTTTTAAAGAAACCATTTTATCTTTAGATTTTTATATCTTGCTCCCAATTATTTTTAGAAAAAAAAGTTATGTATGTGCTAATTGCGTTAATTTAAAAAAATGATTTGGAAATGCTTTCTCAATTTTTTCTACATATGCTTTCCTAGTGTGAATAAAATGGAATCAGATTTTATGTAGCCAATTTTACATTTAAAGAATAGTTTTTGCATTCTTTATTTTAACAAAAACTAAATACTAAACATAAATTTTGTACATACTAAATTTATTTATAAAAGTACAATTTCTATTGAAAAATTCTAAAAATTCTCGCCAATTATTTTTTTTTTTAAGTTAGCATAGCAACATATTTATTGCGGCTCTTCGACACATGTCAGTAATTATATGCGGCTCTCGCGTCAAAAATTCTGGCCAACGCTGGACTAGAATGTTTTTGAAAACATTATGAATGTTTTTGAAAACATTCTGAATGTTTTTGAAAACATTCTGAATGTTTTTGAAAACATTCTGAATGTTTTTGAAAACATTCTGAATGTTTTTGAAAACATTCTGAATGTTTTTGAAAACATTCTGAATGTTTTTGAAAACATTCTGAATGTTTTTGAAAACATTCTGAATGTTTTTGAAAACATTCTGAATGTTTTTGAAAACATTCTGAATGTTTTTGAAAACATTCTGAATGTTTTTGAAAACATACTGAATGTTTTTGAAAACATACTGAATGTATTTGAAAGCATACTGAATGTTTTTAAAAACATACTGAATGTTTTTGAAAACATACTGAATGTTTTTGAAAACATACTGAATGTTTTTGAAAACATACTGAATGTTTTTGAAAACATACTGAATGTTTTTGAAAACATACTGAATGTTTTTGAACACATACTAAATGTTTTTGAAAACATACTGAATGTTTTTGAAAACATACTAAATTTTTTTTTAAGTAGAAACATCCTTATTGTAATAGTTTTTATTTTTTACTGTAAAACATGTGCGGAGTATTGCTACATCAAATATCTTAAAGGCTGCTGCTACCAAGGAGTGCTTCTACATTGACTATCTTATAGCCTGCTGCTACTAAAGAGTACTGGTACACCGACTATCTTATAGCCTACTACTACAAGAAAGTGCCTCTACATTAACTGAGGGTTTGGTAGGGGCAGGTATATATATATATATATACATATATATATATATATATATATAAATATATATATATATATATATATATATATATATATATATATATAGTATATATATATATATATATATATTTATGTATATATTATGTATATATATATTTTTATATATATGTATATATAAATATGTATATATATATATATATATGTGTATATATATATATATATGTGTATATATATATATTTATATATATATATATATATATATATATATATATATATATATATATATATATATGTATATATATATATATATTAGGGTGGGGCATAAAACACCAAAGTCAATAAAAAAAATACCATAATAATTTTTCTGGTTCCTTTTGATATGTGTATTAAAAAAATGTAATTTTTTTTTTTTTATGGGTACCCCTATGGTCGGTCCCAGCAGTCCGAAAATTAGAAAATTTATTATTTTTGTAAATAATAAGGGGGGCATGGTCACTTACAAATATTTTAAAGATATCTCAAGGGTTATTTTTGTAGCCTGATATATCTATTTTTAGATTATGTTTTGTTTTATTGCAAAAGATGATGGAAATGATCAGCCCTACCCATTTAAATACATGATGTTTATATTTGGGAGGTGGGGGGGGGCGTATATATTTTTTCCTACGTATTTTAAATAAAAAATATTTTTACATTTGCATTTATTTTTTAAAGAAAGATTATTTTCAAGTTTTCAACCAAGATTTTTTTTCTGTTGTCTGAAATTTTAGACGATGATCTGCAACAACTAATAAATTAGCTTGGCTATCTTTTCTGAAAGTTTAAATGAAGTCTAGACCAAGTTTAATAGCACGTTCTGCACTATCATTTACAACAAGAAGACCAGTGACGTAATTTTTAAATCTAATATAACCCAAAAATTTTTCCCAGTTTGATGAACTGATTTTAAGCCATTCTGTCTCATGTAATGTCATTTTTAATAAATCAAATAAAAACCAGCTTTCAGGACCAATAAAATCTTCAATATTTTTTTTTTTTTTTTTTCATTGTCAGTAAAAATTTTGGAATTTAGTTTCCCCATCTTATAACTGGTGGGCTTTGGTGTTTGAGCTAATTTAAGAGCTAATTTTTGTAGCTGATCTACAGATAAACATTTATCAGCAAGACACATAACCACAAATCTTTCATTTAAATACCAATTGTGCTTTTTAAGTGATTTCAGTACTGCTTCTGCTGGTTTAAAACTGAATTCAGAATATTGTATCATTTCATTAATAGCTTTTAGATTTAAAGAAGGTGCTATGGCAGGGATAGGAGCTTTAATAAACCATGGAGCATAAAATAGTGCTGTAAATGAAGCAATTTCATTAATAAACTTTCCCTCTTGCAATGATATTATGTTAGGACATAAGTTAATAAATTGTGGCTGAAGAAGATCATATCTTAAATAATAAACTCCCTGTGCCATAAACCTGGCATGAACTGCTAATTGTATAAAATACTGGTAGTCATGTCTTAGAAATATATCATTATCTAGGCAAATTTGAAGGAATGTTAATGATTCAGAAGCCTAAATTAAAAAAAACTTTATTATTAGAACTTATAATTAAACACATTAATCTAAATAAGACAAATAAACCAACCTGCTTTTCCACAAAAGATACAATTTTTTTTTCTGAGTCAAATCTCTTTAGGTTTATTTATTTATCTTATTATTACTATTATCTTATTATTTAGGTTTATTTATTTATCTTCTTTTCAAGAATCGATTTCCAATTACCCCTCAGCCTATCAAATAACTAAGTCTTTGGTCCACTTGTTTTACCACCAGTAAGAACATTTGAAAAGTCCTAATATATATTTATTTCAAATCATTTAAATAAATTTTATTAATAAAGCATTTAATTCATCAAGAAATATTCATAGTTAAATATATAAATAAATATAAAAATATTGTATGATTTTTTCAATATTTACCTTTATAGGTAATTCATAAACGTGATGACGACAAGCCATCCAAATTAAAGCTTTTACTCTCCACTGCTCAATTAGAGTACAGACTCCTTTTAACCAACCAGTATTTGTAACTGTGGTGTCAAAGGACAGACAATCAACATAGTCAAATAGCTCTCAGTCTTGTAAAGTTTTTTTGATTACTTTCCCAGGAGACTCAGCAGTGCCATCTTTCACAATTAAAATACCCAAAAGTTGGGATTCTAAGAGATCTGGTGAACTGATTAGTACAGCTACTCTTTCAACTTTTTCTTTACCAAGTTCTTTCATTTTAACATAATTTTTCAAAATTATGTTAAAATGAAAGTAAGACTCTTACCCTCAAAATGCACAGTAAGACTCTTACCCTTTGCCAATGTAATAAAGTTGTCATTAATATTACAGGCAGTTTTTCTTATACTTAATTTTTTCTACCTCAAAATACTTCGTTTAGAAATAGAAAAATCATCTGTCGTTCCAGAACTATTATTTATAAGAGAAGCAAGAGTTGCACTCAGTGCAGTCGAACTTATTCCATATCGTGATGCTGTTGGAGCTAAAGCTTTTCCTATATTTTTTGGAATAATAAGAGGAACAACATTAGATTTTCTAATTTTTCTAGATGGCTGTAGATACTCTTCATCTTGGTTATCATCTAAAGTATTCAAAATTTTTGTTGTGTTTTCATATTTCTCATTAACTAACTCTTTCTGTTTTCTTACGGACTCTTTTGTTCTTTGATTTTTTATTTTCACTTCTCTTTTTGTTTTGTCTTTTACAAACTTTTGTGAAATTTTATCGTTACCTAACATTTTCTGAACACGCGCTTCTTTCTGGTTGTTAAGAAAATCTGCATCTTCTGTTCTAGTTTTTATATCTTTAGTTTTATCTTTCATAATAATACCTTCACATATCTTTTGACTTACATCAAATACCTCCTCTAGCATTCTTGAAAACTGTTCTCTTTTTAAAACTAAATTTGTACTTAAACGGTTCCTGTGTTTGTTTAAATCTTTTCTCTTCTTTTCCAAGTCAACAATCTTGTCTCTAAAACAAATGTAGAAGAATGCATTAAAATTAATGTAATTTATTATAAATATATAAAATTGTATGACTTTATAATTGTTACTTATATAACATAAATTTGAAATTGGATTAAACTAAATATTAAAGTTATTTTAATTTTATAAAAACCTGATATGCTTGTCAGTATCAATAGAAGGAATTCCTGCTTTTTGCCATATTTTCTTCACCTCATAAACAACATTTTTGGAGACAACTGCCTATTTCAGCACATTGTGCAGTAAAGAAATCACCAAGAGGGCATGAAGCTATACTAACTGAGGAAATGTTTGGAAAATCAGCCCTTAGTATAAGATCTCTGTAATGGTAATACTGCAATGCAGTTTTTTTAGTTGGCTATTGTGTATTAGCTATTGTTCCAATTCTTTTTCCAACAAGACAAGTTTCACGATGAGATATTTTTCCAAAACTATTGCCTGTTGACATTATTTTTATTTACACTAAGATAAAAATTTTAAAAATTACTGATTTTTTTAACTTAACCCTCCCCCCCTACCTCCCAAATATAAACATCTTGTATTTAAATGGGTAGGGCTGACCATTTCCATCATTTTTTGCAATAAAACAAAACATAATCTAAAAAAAGATATATCAGGCTACAAAAATAACCCTTAAGATATCTTTAAATTATTTGTAAGTGACCCTGCCCCCCTTATTATTTACAAAAATAATAAATTTTCTAATTTTCGGACTGCTGGGACCAACCATAGGGGTACCCATAAAAAAAAAAAAATTACATTTTTTTAATACACATATCAAAAGGAACCAGAAAAACTATTATGGTATTTTTTTTATTGACTTTGGTGTTTTATGCCCCACCCTAATATATATATATATATATATATATATATATATATATATATATATATATATATATATATATTATATTAGAGTGATGACTTTTATACAACCTTGTTTCCCTGTATCATAATTTGATGACCTTCCTTTAAGATTAAATAAAATATTACATTCAAGGCGATTTGATAAAAAGACCTCACGCACGAAATGATTTTAAGAATTTTATTTATTAGCTTTTTGGCCAAATTTTTGAAGTCAATGCTGCATTGTCATCCTCCCAAGGACTGTCTGTACTCCGTGCTACTTTCGGAGCAATCAGGTAGCACTAAGCTGGTAAGTGTGGTCACAGTCACTTCCATTGCCCTCTTTCGCTTGGATGGGTGGATGGTATTGGTACTAGCAGGTTTGTCAGTCGAATAACCAATGTGATCTTTGCTCTCAACTTGCAGTTTGTAGAGGTTCTCATCCTCTTTGCACAACCATTCGCTTTTCGTCTTGGTCACGTCAAACAGTTCATTCAATGAATCAAAGTTTTGCTTTTTTCTGCAGCGCTCGTAGTCTTTCAGAAGTTTTTCTAGTTTTGCACTGGCTACTTTGCTAGTTTTGCAATGGCTTAATCAAATACATGCGGGAGGTTCAACATTTTGCTCCATAGGTCTTTAAGCTCTACAGCAGTTAAACCGATCCTCTCTCTCCGTTCTTCGGCAGTGTATTCAAGAAATTTGACGCATCCAACGACGTGGTTTTTCAGGGGCATGTGACTCTGTTCGCTTAAGGGTGTTTCATAAATAGCCACGTTGGCTCTTTTTGATGGTGCTTAAAACTGGACTAAGTTATTTTTTCTCTGTCAGAAGAGCTCTTCTTGAACAACATGTTGTCTTCAACTCAGAAACTGAAATAAGAAAGGCCTTATTGTCAATATTAATTGCATAACAAATTAAAGAAACTGTTATTAAGTTTTCAATTTAACTGTTATGCTAATATATTTTATTTCAAAAAAAGCAAAAAATGATTCTAGAAAATAAAAAAGGCAGACACAAATAAAATATTATATGCTTAATTATAATTTGAAAAAGAGTTAAATGTAACTTACCATATAATACAAGGAACTTTTTATACTTAAACTATAGAGAATGCGCAATATTTAAAATAAGGTAATAATAATGTTGGCACCAAACTAAAATAATTAAAACTCAACTACTCACTTTAAACACCTCGCTTATATACCAGTTTAAAGCAGACTGAAAAACAACTGAAGAAATTTTTAGAACTCTACAGAAGCTTCCCGAACAACTACGTCACCGTGACGTCACTGTCCTGGCTGACTGCGCTCAACGTTATTCGATGTTCTGGAAAATTCTATACATTTCTTATAAATATATATATATATATATATATATATATATATATATATATATATATATATATATATATATATATATATATATATATATATATATATATATATGTAAATTATGTTAGTGTATTTTACAAATAGTGCTCACTGTTCTTAAAGAACAGAGCAATAATAAATTAGTAAAAAACATTTATCTAACTTTTTTCTTCAACTTGAAGTTTCACTATTGCTGGATCATCAGGAAGAGTTCTCTTCAGGAAGAGGAACTCTTCCTGATGATTCAGCAACGGTGAAACTTCAAGTTGAAGAAAAAAGTTAGATAAGTGTTTTTTACTAATTTATATATATATATATATATATATATATATATATATATATATATATATATATATATATATATATATATATATATATATTTATTTGTGTTAGAGAAAATTTTTTTAAATATTTGTCAAAATTTAAATAATAAATATGTTTTACTCATCTTAGTTTGAATAGTTTTTCTTTTGTTACCTGGAACATTTACTCATTCTTCTTAAAAAAATTTTTTGGCTAAATATTTCTCTCTCTCTCTCTCTCTCTCTCTCTATATATATATATATATATATATATATATATATATACATATGCATATATATATATATATATATATATATACAGGCCTTGTTACAAGATTTCGCTGCGTAGCGAAAACGCGTAGCGCATTTCTAAGTAACTCAACTCAGCAAATATATTTTGCATCGTTAGAAGTTATATTGCGTCACTAGCGTCTTTTCAAGTACCGCATTGTAATTAAAGTTATTTTATTAACGCGTTAAAAATCATACAAACAGTTTTTTTTTTCTCACTATAACAAAAGTTACAAATAAAATCTAAGTTCTTATTAAAAAAATCATTTTTATTATTTTTTTCAAATATGAACTAAATTTTATTTTGAAAAAAATATTTTTTTCATGAAACGTAAAATATTTGTTTATTTTCTTATGATTTTATATTTGGTTTTTGGTTATTTTATTAACTGTTAATACATTTTTTCTTATTTAATTTGTGAACTCTTTTTAATAATGCTTTTAAACAATAAAGAGTTTTTTTTTTGTTATTTATCAGTTACCGATAACATATTCGTGATCATAATTTATTTTCATAAATTAAATGAACGTCATTAAAACTTTACGTTATTGAATTAACAATAAACAAAATATCATTTTTTTTTTTTTTTTTTTTAAACATCTTTGCTTCCAACAAGGCTGCAAGCAGCCACTAATTAAAGTTGGAAGTTACTGTAAGAGAAAAGATGAAGGTTGTAGAGCAAGATAACGATTGACAGACGATTTAAAAGATTGCAAACTATATGAATCAGGAAAGCAAGATGAAGGAAGCGAATTCCAAAGAACTGATGTTCGAGGAAAAAAACTAGACGAATAAGCGTTTTTGGAGCACTTAGGAACAGTCACAGAAAAAGGATGACACTTAATTGAATGACGAGTAACACGAGAATGAATTTTAGTAGATGGCACAAGAGACGCTAGCTCTTTAGAGCAGTGCCCATTATAGTATTTGTAGAAAAGAGAAAGAGAAGCAACATTACGACGATGTGATAATGGTTGAAGGTTGGCTGCAAGAGCAGGTCCAACTATGTTTACAATGCGTTTTTGCACCTTGTCTAAAAGAGAAAGGGCATCATTAGAAGATCCGCCCCAGATATGGCAACAGTATTCCATACAAGGCCGGATTTGAGATTTATAGAGATAGAGAATAGAATCCAGAGTAAGAAAGTGGCGAGCTCGATAAAGAGATGCAACTTTAGCAGATGCTAATTTTGCAACCGATTTGATATATGGTTTCCAAGAAAGATTGGAAGTAAGAGTTAATCCTAGAAGATGAAGAGTAGGTGACTCATCGAGTACATCACCGTTCATAAATATAGGAAGATCTAAATTATTGCGATAACGATTGGCTGAAAAAAATTGAGTTTTATCTGAATTAAAGTTCACCAGCCACTGTGAGCCCCATGCTGTAGCAGAAGTGAGATCCTTTTCAAGCTCAAATGCCCCCTCCAGGCAATCAGAGGGTGTTGGTTTCTTATCCCGACAAGAATAAATGGTAGTATCATCAGCAAACAATGCCACCTTAGATGTGAGAATATCTGGAAGATCGTTAATGTAAATTAAAAAGAGTATAGGGCCAAGGATAGAACCTTGAGGAACCCCTGAAGTTACATAATAAGAAGAAGAGTGTTGTCCATCGAGGACAACTTTTATGCTACGATTGGAAAGGAAGGATTCAATGATCTTAAAGATGTTGCCAGATACACCATAAGAAGAAAGCTTATGGAGAAGACCAGCATGCCAAACTTTATCAAACGCTTTTGAAATGTCAAGAGCGATGGCCTTAACCTCTCCACCTTCATCTAATGCACGATAAAACCTGTCAGTTATTACTGTTAGCAAATCAGCTGTAGAACGAGAAGATCGAAATCCATATTGATGGTCAGAAAGTAAGTTATTAGATTCAAGATGAGAAATTAAGTGTTTGTTAATTAAAGATTCAAAAACCTTGCTTATGATAGGAAGAAGACTTATGGGACGGTAGTTAGACGAATCAGAACGCTCCCCAGAATTTTTGAAGATAGGGATAATAGATGCGGCTTTCCAGCAGGCTGGAAAACAAGACTCTGATAAGCACTTGTTGAATAGTTTTGAGAGTATAGACGACAGCTCCGGAGAACACTTCTGCAAGACAATAACAGGTATGTTGTCTGGGCCACAAGCAGTAGAAGAGTCTAGGCAGGAGATCACTTTAGATACAGATGCTGGAGTGATATGAATGTCAAGCATCGGATCAACCTGTTTGTTGGCAATATCAGGTAGAACGCAATTAGTGGAATCAAGAGATGATATTGATGAAAAGTTTTTAGCAAACAGTTCGGCTTTGTCTTTAGGTGAGATGACAAAGTCTGAACCATACAAGAGAGGTGGAATTATAGATTTGCCCTTATTATTGATATTATTTAAGATTCTCCAGAAGTCACGAGAGCCTAATTTTTGAGATGAGATACGAGATTTCATGACCTGAGAATAGCGGGTTTTGGTGTTAGACAAAACCTTTTTACAGTTGTTTCTAGCAGTAATAAACAGACGTCTGTTTTCTGGAGAATTGTTTTGCTGATAAATATGGAAGTAATGGTTTCGATTCGCAATCGCAGCAGCACAGTGTGAGGAAAACCATGGAGGAGAGTGAGGCTTGACTTGGAATCGTCGAGAGGGAATAAAAGATTCCATGCCAGCCTGAATCCACGAAGTTATGTAAGAAGCACATTTGTCGACAGGAAGTTGAAAGATTTCTACCCAAGGGCCATCACGAAGAAAATCACGGAAAGAATCCCAGTCAGCTTTACTGTAGTTGTAAGAGGTTCGATAATAGGGGGATTCAGGTGATGAAGAAGAATGAGATATTAGTTTTAAAGAGATCAAACTGTGATCAGAAGCACCTAAGGGTGAATGTGGAGAAACTGAGCACTGACTAGGATCAGAAACAAGACATAAGTCAAGTATAGAAGGTAAATGATTAGGGTTGTCAGGAAAGCGAGTCGGAAAGTTGACTATTTGAGTTAAGGATTGAGAAAGGCAAAAGTTGTGGGCTTTAATGCCTGCAGAGTCACTGACACTAGAGCCAAGCCATTCAGAGTGGTGAGCATTAAAGTCACCGACAACAACTATATTAGCTGATGGATAAAGAGAGAGGGCTTGGTCAATATGATCAGAAATAACATCAAAAAGAGTGCAGTCTTGAGATGAAGGAGAGCGATATAGAACAAAGAGAAAGGCAATAGAGTGAAGTGGTGCTAAACGAAAGCACATGAAAGAATAGTCTGTGGATTCAAACCTAGTTTCACGACAAACAGGTGAATTCTTACGAATGTAAATGCCCAGGCCAAGCATGTGACTATTGGAGTCTTTACGAATCAGAGGAAGATAACCATCAACACTAAGATCACAAGATGAGACAGCTGAACTCAAATTAGTCTCACAAAGAGCAAGTAGGTCTGGTGAACTTTGCAAGAGATAAGACTCAACAGAAGAAAAGTTACTTCGAAGACCACGAATATTAGTGAATGATAGGTTTAGAGAACTTGGTGATGATGATGGTTTTTTGTGTTTTATAGTTTTTGGTACTTTATTCATTTTTAAATTAGTTTAAGAACTTGACTCAAAGCATAGATAGTACTCAGAACACCGTTTAATAGCCCAAGCAATTGCCTCATTACTACTAATAAACCCTAAGCCGTAACAAAGGGCTCCAAATGTGGCCTCCGCAATGCACACCAAAAGTACAAACAGGGACACCATCCATGCGCAACATGGCACTGTTAATACTTTGATATTTTTCAGCTGTTGATGGAATCAGCCTCTCTGAGAGCTACTACAGAGTTCGGGAAACCTGACTACCAGCCGGCCTCAGAACCATAAAACTATTTTTTAATAACAAAAAAAAATTATGAAACAAACTGTTTCTTTAACAAAAAAATCTATTATTTTACAATTGCGGTTAAATGCTTTTACTTACGACTTTATTTCTTCTGAATGAACGTCACGTTAACGGTAATCAAAAGATAATTTAAATATTGTAAAAGATATAAGTTTTTGCGTAGCGCTAAACTGCTGAACGCGTAGGCAAATCGCCTTTTCGCAAGCAAAATGCGAGCTGCGTAGCGCTTCTTAACAAGGCCTGATATATATATATATATATATATATATATATATACATATGCATATATATATATATATATATATATACATATGCATATATATATATATATATATATATACATATGCATATATATACATATATATATATATACATATATATATATATATATATATATATATATATATGTATATATATATGTATATATATATGTATATATTTATATGTGTATATATATATGTATATATATATATGTGTGTATATATATATGTATATATATATGTATATATATATATATGTATATATATATATATATGTGTATATGTATATGTACATGTATATATATATATATATATATATATATATATATATATATATATATATATATATATATATATATATATATATATATATATATATATGTATATATATATGTATATATATATATATATATATATATATATATATATATATATATATATATATATATATATATATATATATATATATATATATAGATCTATAGATCTATAGTTTGTTGGCTTTGGGAAGAGCGGAAGGAAAAAAGTGATTCTTACGCCAACATATACGTCACTTTTAATTACTTTTAACTTTCGTCCAACATTTCCGTGTTGGACGAAAGTAAAAACCATTAATTTAATTACAAATTAATCGTTTTTTAAAAAAACCACAAAAACGCAAATTTAATTGACCAGAATGTTTTTAAAAACATTCTGAATGTTTTTAAAACATTTTGAATGTTTTTAACAATATAAACAATGTTTTTATTTTTATTTTTTTTAATAAAATGTTTTTATTTTTATTTTTTTTAATAAAATGTTTTTATTTTTATTTTTTTTACTGTAAATCATGCGCGGAGTGTTGCTACATCGACTATCTTATAGCCTGACTCGCAAGGGAGTGCTGCTACATCGACTGACAAATAGCCTGACTCGCAAGGGAGTGCTGCTACATCGACTCACAAACAGCCTGACCCGCAAGGGAGTGCTGCTACATCGACTCACAAACAGCCTGACCCGCAAGGGAGTGCTGCTACATCGACTGAGGGTTAGGATGGGGCAGGCAGTCTATCATTATTAAAAAAAAACAATCCGGTCTTGCATTTTAATTTTTACTTTTTGTCGACAAAATATGGAAAAAACTTTCGGACAACATCTAAGGGTTCTATATATATATATATATATATATATATATATATATATATATATATATATATATATATATATATATATATATATATATATATATATATATATATATATATATATATATATATATATATATATATATATATATATATATATTGTTAATACACTTGCATAAAATGCTAAAATTCCTACATAAAAACATTTTAAAGTGGTTTGTACGTGAACTTTTTCAATATTTTATTGGAATGAATGTCATTTTAGTCATTGACATACTATTTACCAAGACATCTGCCAACCTCTAAAATCAACAATGCTCGTTAACCCTAAGCCTTGGATGACACCACTTATTCAAGGCCTTATAAAAGAGCGTCAACAACTCTTTTTCTCCGGGTACTACAAAGAGTGGAAAGCACTTGCAAATCGAATTAGTAAACTAATTACCAAAAGAAAGAGAATCTATAACAGGCGTTTCACTACTGGAAAAACAGATTATTGGCGTGAAATCAAGCTGTGAAGTTTTGCTGATAAAGGTCAAATCACCACCCCTTTCTCTGAGACACTAGCAAACCAATTAAATAATCATTTTTAAAGTGTTTGGACTGGCAAGAAACAACCCAGCTTCTTATGCTTCATTAACCGAGATGCAAACCCGCCTACTACCCCCATTTTTACCCTTAAAACATTGCCAACCAACTCAGCAAAATCAAACCAGGTTCCTCAGGACCAGATGATCTTTCTCCGTTTTTACTCAAATCTGCTCGCTTTGAAATCGCCTTATCACTCTGCATCCTATTCAACCACCTCATAGAAAACAGTTACCTACCTGACCAATGGAAATCAGCAAACAAAACACCGATTCCAAAAATTTCTAACCCGCACTCGTCTAATGACTATCGACCAATTGCCATTACATCCGCATTATGTAAAGTTTTTGAACGTATTATTACCATATTCATTGTCCATCACACAAAGCACTTATGGGTCTCAAACAAACAGTTCGGTTTCCTTCCAGGCCGAAGTACGATGGACGCTGTTATTCAAATTATAGAGGAATAGAGTCATGCGAAAGATAACAACAAATCGATTTCTGCAATATTCTTTGATTTCGAAAAAGCTTTTGATCTTGTCAGTCATGACAAGTTACTGTTAAAGTTAGTGAACATTCTACCTAGCTGGCTCACCTCTTGGATCGCAGCTTACTTATCTAACCGTCAACAAAGAATTAAAACAAATGATCACACCACTGACTGGAAATGTATCGAAGCAGGTGTACTTCAGGGTAGTGTTCTAGGTCCAATCATGTTTATTCTATTTATTTTGGACATAAACGTCTATCTTCCACCTGAAACCATCCTTGAAAAATATGCTGATAACATACTGACTTATATAATTAGTGATAAAATTCCTACCAACCTACCTCAATCCATTGTTGATTGCGTCGCTCTTTGGTCTAAGGTAAACAGAATGAAACTTAATGGCCCAAAATGTAAAATCATAAGAATTATTCCCTGATGCTCCGAAATTCATGCTTTACAATCCATTGTACTCAATAATACTGAACTTGAAATAGTCAGCAGCCACAAATACCTTGGAATCGTGCTCAATGAGAATATTGATTGGGATGAACAATGGACAAAAGTTTGCAACAATAAAAAATCAGTACCATATCTGCTCAAAGGTCTTAAGCAAATTTGACACACTCAGCCAAACCTTTTACAGGTCTACCGATCTTACTCTATTAGCCACTTGATATATAGTGCTCCTATTCTCACTTTGTGCAGTGCTGCTGCAAAAAGAGAGATCCAACATTTTCATAAAAATGCCCTGCAAATTATTGGAATTGATGTAACCAATTCAAGCAGCTTCAATATTATATTTGACATTGAAGAGTTACTTGACAGGATCTATATTAATATACTCAAAAAAATTATTGCAGACCCATGCTATCCTATAACCACTAAATTAACTCAAACCAACAGCAGAATTCCTAATAGATTCTCGTATGCTCTTAACACCGCAAAAACTACTGCTTACCAAAAAACTTTTATTCAAAAATACCTCCATATCCTTCGTGGTTGCATCAGTGACCTCTACCTTCCAAGCAATATTGGAAGCTCTACTGCTTTTTCAATGCATAAATAATATGTTCCTCCCCTGTATTCTTAGCAAACTATTAATATTAAAGGACAGATAAAATTGTACAATTCATTACTTGTAATACTAATCAATTTTAAATAAAGATTATAAAATAAATAAATGAAAAAATAATTAATGGAACATAATGAGCCAAGAGCTAATTTACTTAATTTATTTTAAAACACATTGAGTTTGTTAAAATTTACGTAATGAATTTTAATTTATGAAAAGAATTTGTTTTAGGGAATTTTTAAGTACCAAGACAAGTTGTATTCATATCTTAAATAAACATTAGAAGTTTATACTTAATTAAATTTACTAAAACAAATTATTTATTGAGATGTTATCAAAATACTTCTTTATTTTTTACGCCATATGTTTTTTGCGAAGGAAAGTTCCGGCTTGTTAATTTTTTCTTTCAAAAGAAATAATCAACAAGCTGGCACTTGATTAAAGCATTTATCTTTTAACATAATTAAAAATAAATATTGATGTTAAAATTAAATTTTATTTTAAGGTTTTAGTTTTCTCTTATTTTAATATGTTAGATATAACAAACTTTTTTTTCTTTTAAAGAACTTCAATGATAACTTGCTAACTTACTTACAACTTTTTTTGAACTATTATTTTAGTATATATTTATATTAGTATATATATTTTTTAAATTTAAATGCAGCAAAATATTTATTATAATTGCAATTTAAAAAAGGAAAAACTAAAGTTTGTGCGTAAATTAAATATTTTTAAAAAACCTACCTTGTAACAATGCTGCGTAAAAAGTGGACTATATCTCACTATAGTGATATATATATATATATATATATATATATATGCATATGTATATATATATATATATATATATATATATATATGCATATGTATATATATATATATATATATATATATATATATATATATATATATATATATATATATATATATATATATATATATTTATATATTTATATATATATACATACATACATACACATACTAAGATGGTGTCATCTCATGTTGCATTACTTAAAATCCAATTATTTGTGTATTTGCTAAACCCCATTTTATTCCAATACTCCGTTTTATCCCAGTTTATTTTATTTTTTAAAAATAAATTTTGTGCTGAAATTGATTATGTGCAGTTTAAAAAAACTTGTTGAAATAAATTTTATGAATCAAGAAAATTTCTTAATTTTTTACTTATGCATGAGCCATATATAGCTTGTAAACCAGTTTATGGGAGTGTAGGTGCAGTTAGAGCTAAAGCTCATTCTTCCTGCCATTACTTGAATAGTGTGGTAGTGATTAATACTGCAGTTGTTGCTGCAGTTGTTTTTCTGTTGTTTCTGACACATGTAAATGACTTTGTTCATGTGTATGTTTAAGAATTTTTATTTTTAAAATTGGGTTAAACATTACCCACTTATATAAACACTATTTTTTTTTCGTTTTACTGTCTAACAAAAATCATAGTTGAATTGATTGTCTGCCTTTTTTATTATTAGCATTCATAATAATAATATACAATTTTTTAATTTTTTATCTTTATAAAATTATATTTACATATTAAAAATTTTTAATTTAGGTAACATTATTGGTTTAATTCGTCACCATCGTCGTTTAATCAAAACATTTCGATTAATGAGAAGAGGTAAAAGATATCCTACATAATATATATCTATGTTACAATAATATATAGGTAATAATACTGTAACCTAATTGTGTGTGTATATATATATATATATATATATATATATATATATATATATATATATATATATATATATATATATATATATATATATATATATATACATATTTATATATATATATATATATATATATTTATATATATATATATATATATATATATATATTTATATATATGTATATATAAAACCTTTATTTAAATAAGGGAACTTATAAAAAGAAAAACATACATGATTGCTTTGATGTAACAATGGGCAGTTATGATAGACCAGAGATTTGTGAATTTGTTGGACTATACATTTTAGATTTATTAAGTAAAATAATTAATATAAATGATTTAGGCCTTTATTGAGACGATGATTTAATAGTAATGCATAAAAAATCGGGTCCACAGCTTGATAAAATTAGAAAAAATGTTATAAAATTTTTTTTAAATATTAGCAAATTGAAATAAACGTAAATTAAAAAATTGTGAACTTTCTTGATGTCACATTAAACCTCTCTGAAAATTCATATAAGCCTTTCCAAAAACCAAATGATAAATTATTGTATATTAATATTAACTCAAATGATTTACCCCAAATTCTAAAATAATTGCCGATTTCAATTGATAATAGGCTAAACCAAAACCTCTAATGAAAATGTATTTCTCTAAACAAATATCGAAGAAAAATTTTGAACTAAAATTTGACCCAGAAAAAAAGAATGCAAAAAAGCGAAATAAAACTAAAAATGTAATTTGGTTCAACCCCCCATATAGCAAAAATGTTTCCACTAACATAAGAAAAGTGTTTTTAAATTTGTTGATAAGCATTTACCGCCCTCTAATAATTACATAAAATTTTAAATCAAAATACAATTAAAGTTAGCTACAGTTGCACAAAAAACATGGAAAGAATTATTAAAGGTCAAAATAATGCTTTGTTAAACAAAAAAGGAAATCCTAAATGAAAAAACTACAGAAAATTGTAATTGTAAACAAAAAAACAATTGTCCAATAAGTGGAAGTTTTTTATCAAAAAATGTGGTATATAAATGTGTTGCTTCCACTAAGAATGTACCTGATAAACAATATATTGGCATAACAGAGGGTAAATGGAAAAAACGTTTTGTTGATCATAAGCAACCTTTTAAAAATAAAAAGTATTCAAAAGACACCATGCTGTCAAAATATATATGGAAATTAAAAGATAAAAATATTTATGATTTTATACTGAATTGGTCCATTCTTAAAACAGCGCCTGCATATAACAATATTTCTAAAAAATGTATACTATGCCTTCAAGAAAAATTTGAAATACTTACACATGCAAACCAAGAATGTTTATTAAACAAAAAATTGGAATTAATTTCTAAATGCAGGCACGAAAATAAGTTTCTCCTAAAAAACTATATAATTAAATCAGCTCAAATAATAGTTAAATTATGTTCCCCTTTTAAAAATATTTTTCTTAATAAGCATAAGTAATCATTTCCAAAGAATTTTTTTTATAATAGTGTCAGCAAATTCCACAAATGTGTGAAGATTTACAGTAGTTAAGACATTTGCGACTTACTGTAATTTAATTTTTGGTATAAATTGAAGTTTTATTAATTTGATCATTCATTTCTGATGAGTCTTTATCGATGAAACACATTGTTAAATGAGAAAAATTTTTGTTAAGTGATTTTCTTCTAATTTATAATTGCTCTGTTCTTTTAAGAAGATTGAGCGCTCTATTTTGTGGAATACATTTTAAAATTGTTTAAGTATATTAAGTATATATATATATATATATATATATATATATATATATATATATATATATATATATATATATATATATATATGTAGTGATGCTGTTTTGTGCACATACTATCAAGAAAGTGCTCGATGAACTATGTCAGAGCTATAATGTAGTAGAAAATGACATGATTTTCTACAATATGTATATATATATATATATGTATATATATATATATATATATGTATATATATATATATATATATATATATATATATATATATATATATATATATATATATATATATATATATATATATATATATATATATATATATATACACAGGGGTGTACACTCGGACTTTTCGTCGATTGCCAGAAGGGCGACTGAAAGTAACCAGTTCGTTAATTTTGGTTGCCTGCTGACTTTTTGAGTTGCTTGTCGCTATTTTTTGTAAAAATTTTTGCATTCAGCGGATTTCTTACATATTCTAGTCATTTGTCATTGTAAGGCTAAGTGTACACAAGGAGTAATTTGCGCAAATAAAAGTAATATTGTAAACTATTGTTAACATTCAATTTTCTACTTTCAGATAAAGTACATGCCCCTATATACACCACTAGGTTTTCACTTGAATTTTGATTTTATCAAAAAAATATGTGCTCTTTTACAACAACAAAGTATTCACAAATATACAAAAACAATTTACAAATACTTTAAAACCCTTTTATAAAAAACTTTTTTAGATTAACAAGTTTTATTGTGTATTACTTTTGTAGAGTGTTTTAAAGAAACAAAGATTTTTTATGTGTAAAGATACAAAGACAATTTTAGGGAGAGGGTGTGTGGGGGAAGGTGGTCTTCTACCCCCACAAAGAAGGTGATTTTCAAGTTACAGTCGGTTTTTTGATGAGTTTAGTCGGCTAGTTGGGTATTTGACAGTCACATAAATTTTTGTTTTTAAGGACCTTTTTTTTATTAATAATTTTAGGAAACTAGTTGGTACTTTTTACGGGCTCATCCCCCCCCCCACCCCTCATTTTTTAATTTATTGATTTATAAAGTCACAAGTGTCCTAGTATGGTTGTGACGAGTAAGACTTAAGTCTTAAAAATACTTATTTAAACATAGCGGTGGAATGTATTAGCTCGAAATCAAAAGTTCTTTATCTTTATTGCTAACTATATTTTTAAATAGTTCAAATTAATTTCATTAATCAATAACATCTTTAAATCAAATCCACAAAATTGTCCATAGCAACTGCCAAAATAAGACATAATATTTTACCCATTATAAAAAAATAACTTTTTTTTTGTTAAAAATTTCCAGAAATTTTCTGGAAGTTTTCCCAAGTTGAAAATTTCCAGAAATTTTCTGGAAGTTTTCCCAAGTTGAAAATTTCCAGAAATTTTCTGGAAGTTTTCCCAAGTTGAAAATTTCCAAATTTTCAACCCTAGTTTTATTAAATATGTTAAACGCTCATACAATTTTCTTATGTTCTAATTAATAATAGATAATGCGGAAAACAAACTTTGACACTGTGACTTTAAAAATATAGTTTTATTATTATTTTAAATAGTTACTTTTTTTTTTATAGAAATCTGCAATTGCAAAAACTGGCATTAGCGCGAACTGGCATAAATGCAAATTGGCATAAGTGTGCTAAAAAATTTGGAAACAATTGCATAAGTGCTTAAGTGCACTCAATAAAATTTCATATATATATTTTTTTAACATCTTTACTTTCAACAAGACTGCAAGCAACCACTATTAGAGTTGGAAGTTACTGGAAGAGCAAAGATGAAGGTTGTAGAGTAAGATAATGATTGACAGATGACTTTAAAGATTGAAAATTATATGAATCAGGAAAGCAAGAAGAAGGAAGCTAATTCCAAAGATTTGATTTTTGAGGAAAAAAACTAGAGGAATAAGAGTTTTTGGAGCACTTAGGAACAGTCACAGAAAAAGGATGAGACTTAATTGAGTGATGAGTAACAAAAGAATGAATTTCAGTAGATGGTACAAGAGACGCTAGCTCTTTAGAGCATTGCCCATTGTAGTTTTTGTAGAAAAGAGAAAGAGAAGCAACATTATGATGATGTGATTATGGTTAGAGGCTGGGTGCAAGAGTAGTTCAAGCATGTTTACATTGTGTTTTTGCATTTTGTTTAAAAAAGAAAGGGCATCATTAGAAGATCCGCCCCAGATATGGCAACAGTATTCCATACAAGGCCGGATTTGAGATTTATAGAGAATAGAATCCGGAGTAAGAAAGTGTCAAATATTCACATAAGTGAAATTGGCAAGTTTGCACTTATGCCAATTTGTTCTTATGCCAATCTTTACAAATTCTTTTGGCGCACTTATTCCAATTTGCACTTATGCCGATTCGAACTTATGCCAATGTTTGCAAATTCTTTTAGCGCTCTTGTGCCAGTTTGCATATATGCCAGTTTTTGCAACTGGTTCGCTCTTATGAAAGTTTGCACTTATGCAAGTTTGCACTAAAGCCATTTGCACTTATGCCAATTTGCACTTATGAAATTTGCGCTTGTTCAGTCTTCTGTGTATATATGCTTGTTTTTTTGTAATACTTTGTTGGCTTCAAGAAATGTGAAAAATAATTCTGTTGTAAACAAAATACATCACTTTTATTACTTTTGGTTTTCATCCAACTTTTCTGTGTTGACTTAAAGCAATGACGCTTAATAAATAACTAGATGTTCAACTACGTTTTTTTTTTACTAACTGCAATAAAAGTATTTCTGTTTACTTTTTTATTCAGCCATTTTTATATCAGATAGAAACAGCTTTGTTTTAACTTATTTTACCTTACTGATACTTTTATTTAAATTAGCTTTTAGCTCCTTTGGTAATTTCACAATAAAATGATTAAATATTGTGCTGCATGCTTAGTAAAAGGCATGATATGTAAAAGGCGACATAAAATCCTTCTACAAATTTTCTCCTAATAACTCTGAGTTAACCATTTTTTAGAATTAAAATTTCTCCTAATAACTAATAAAATTTCTCCTAATAACTCTGTAGCAACCATTTTTTAGAATTAAAAAACAATTACTATATCCCAGATACAAAATATTGCATGTGTTGCTCATTATTATAACTCGTTTTAAAATTGAAGAGTGTGCTATCAATTTTTTATTTTTTGCTGATAAATAAAAAGGAAACTCCCAACAATACTATTCACATCACCATCATTCGGTCTTTTGTTTAAAAAAAAAAAAAAAATGATGTTAATCCTGCCATAAAAAAATAAATCCAGCTTTAATAATAATACCAAACCCACCAAACTTTAATAATAATACCAAACCCACCAAATGTAGTTAATTACATTTATGCATTAATAATTTTGATGAACCACTTATAACATACAAAGTGCAAACCATTAAAAGCATACAAAATATGAACCAAAAATGTTAACTATTAAAAATATGCAAGATGCAACTGATTTAAAAGTTAAATTAAAATCAGATATCTATTTGTTGAATTTTAATTAAGCACTCAGTTTAAAAAAAATAATTATATTAAATGGAGGAATTAAGTATGATTATTAGTTATTATTTTTCAAACTGAAATAGTTACTTTATTTTTACTAAAGCATTTTTGTTTGTGTTTAGCTGGTTATATCAATGAATTTGTTTCTATTTACCCAAGTCATTCTCACAGGTATTTATATTTATTAGTTTATATATATATTTATATATAAATATATATATATATATATATATATATATATATATATATATATATATATATATATATATATAATATGATGTTATATATATATCAATGAATTTGTTTCAATTTACCCAAGTTATTCTCACAGGTATTTATATGTATAAGTTTATATATATATATATATATATATATATATATATATATATATATATATATATATATATATATATATATATATATATATATATATATATATATATATATATATACATATATATATATATATATATATATATATATATATATATATATATATATATATATATATATGTATATATATATATATATATATATATATATATATATATATCTATATATATAAATACACACATATATATATATATAATATATATATATATAAATTTATATATAATATATATATATATAAAATATAATATAATATATATATATATAAAGCCCTTGGAATTAGGGTTGGCATTTGGCAAATGCTGATCTAACTTCCAGCCTAAATAGACTTGTTGCTCTTTTGTGAAACTAATTTGGCTGTTCCTTTTTCAGATCTCAGTATTGATTGCTACTATCCTTTGAATTGCAAAGACTCAAATAGACACTTCCTTGGCTTGGTTGTATGTTAATGCATCAGTTCATCTACTTGTCAAGAAATCGAATCACCTATTTGTTGAGAAAGTCGAGGTTTTAATCCACTGACCATTCTTTTATGTGCTTCCACCTAGAACCTCTTCACTCCATCACCTTTCTCTTTATTTTTATTGTTCTCCTTTGTTTCAAGATCACTCTTTCAGATGTAATTTTTACCTTTCTTTAACCTTTTGCCAATATTGCAGTTATTGATGACTTTAAAGAGCTCATCACACTGAATGACTTGGCTTTGACCCTTGCCCTTGATTACTGACCCTGTTAACACTAAAGCCTATAACTTCTTTATTTTTCAATCTCTTACTAAGATAGTTAATTTTGTAACTTGTTTTCCAGACAACCCTAATCATTTATCTTCCCACCTTGACCCTAGCTTGTGTTCAGTTTCTCCTTGTTCTCCTTTAGATGGTTCTGACCATACATTGAACTCTATAAATCTCATACTTCTTCAGCTCACTATATTATCACACTGCCTACTACTACCTTAAAGCTGACTGGGATTCTTTTTGTAATTTTTTTTGTGATGGTTCTTAGGCTGATGCTTTTTCTCTCTTCACTGACTTCACAGACCTCCTACATAAGCTCCTGGATCCAGGTTAGTATGAAAGCTTTTATTCCTTCTGGTCTGTTCAAAGTCAAGCTTCTTTTTACTCCATGGTTTTCACCTTCTTGTGCAGCTCTATCTAATCATAATCATCTTTTTGAACTACTTTTGAACATTTTATACAACTTTTAATACTTTTTATTATATAACTTTTTATAACTTGTTTATATTTTATTATTATTGTTTAATATAAAACATAATTTTGAAGATTTCTTTTTTGACATGTTAATTAGTGGACACGCTTGCTTTTTTTCAATTTCTTTTTGATTTTGATTATTAAAATAGGATAAATAAATGAAGTACCTAATATCAAAAACCAAAAGTTAAAAAAAAATTTATGTTACAATCAATTTTACATTATTAAAAAAAGTATACATTTTTTTCCATTTAAGTTAGTTTTTATCACTTCTGAAGTTTGTTGAATTTCAATAATAACCTTTTTTTTTAATTTAAGGGTATAATGCATTAGTAGTTCTAATTATAAAAAACTTAAATTATAATTATTTCAAGAAATCAATGTAAAAAGGTGCTTTCTGATGCTAACCTTGATTATTCCCAATTTACTAAATCTCCTATATTTTCTCAGAGGTTAGCCTCTATAGACTTTAAAAAAATCTTTGACAGTGTCACAAGCTTTCCTACGCACTTTTGCATGCATTGTTCGTTTATGTTTAAAGTAATTTTTTTAAACACACTGACCACGGCAGTTTAAAAAATTTTTTGTTTTAAAGAAATTTTTTGTTTATAGAATTTTATACAACCTTTGTATTCTTATTTTTAAAGTGGTTGTTGTTTTTAGCTACTGAATTTGATACAAGTTGGTGAAAAAAAAACATATTATCTTTTATAAAGATTTAACAATAATTGAATGTTTTGATATGCAATTTATTCATAATTTTTATCAGTCCGTATAATTGAGAAACTTATTTGCTATGTATGCAAGAACTATGAGAAATGTTGTTAATTTTTTTTATTACATTTATTTGTTTTCATGTCTTTTCACTTTTAAAAATGTTTTAACTATATTTGACTTTTTTGTCAATATTTATATAATAGGAAAATAAGAAAATAAATTATTATTTTTTGTATAATATATTATTTGATTAATAATTTTTTTTATGATAGAATAAATTAAATGAAGGAATAATATAGTTTCTTTTATAAATTTATTTACTGCATTTGGTGCATGTCTGAAATTGTTTCTCTTATATTGCCCAATTTTCAACGTAATACTTAATTTATTAATAATTTTCAACGTAATACTTAATTTATTAGCAATGCACTAGCTCACAAGCTTCTGGAATAACAATAGTTCATCAGGAAATAAACTATCAGTTTATTTCCTGATGAACTTTAATCATTTAATGCACAATTTGGATAAATTTGCAAACTATTTTAATTGGGGTATTGAAAACAACCAAATGTTTTATATTTAAATATAAGGATTGACTTTTTATTTTTTTATGTAAAAAACTTGTCAAAAACTAGTATTTCCTTAATATGACTGACTGAAAATAGTCTCAAAAAAATTGTATATCAAAAAATGTTATTGTTTTTGTTATATTCTTATCTGCTTTTTTCCTTGACTTGTATCAATTTTGGTAGTGGAGAATAACAAACATCCTAAAAATAAGAAAACAAAAACAGAAAAATATTTAGGTATATTATTTTTTTAACAACATACTTTTTAATATTTAACTATTTTTAGCTTATTTTATTTAGATTTTCTATTTAGTATAGTCTTCCTTTTCTTTATTTGTGTATTGTTTTATTCTCCTTTCTTATAGCTTTATTTTGCTGAAAATTCTTAAAACGCTTACTATATAAAAATTTGGTCAAGTTGTCTAAAAAAATTACTTTAAGCGTGGATGAACAAGGTGTGCAACCGTGTGCACTTTCTGGAAAGGCTTAGTATCATTAACAATGGTAAGTCTAACATTCCATCTCTAATTCATGAGGCTGATCTTATTATCTCTCCTAAGGATATGGCAAAACTATTTGCAAAGAACCTTTCTTTTAATTCAACTCTTAAATCTTATGGCCATACTCTTGTGTAGAAGAGTTAAATTGAGATAGGACTTTAGCAACGGAAGTTGGAATGACTTCAATTCTCTCTAAACTATTGAATAAGTGCTTGACTGAATCTTGTTTTCCTGCAGTCAGTCTTTTTTTTTAATTATTAGCAGGGGCTTTGAGTTTTTGATCAATAAATCTCTAGCATCCCATCTTGAGTCAAATAACTTACTGTCAGACAATCAATATGGATTTCAATCTTCTTGTTCTATGGCTGACTTGTTAACTGCTGTGACTGAAAGATTCTGTTGTGCATTAATTAGAGACAGCAAGACAAGGGCTTTGGCTTTGGACATACCTGAGGCTTTTGATAAAGTTTGGTATGCTGGTCTTCTTCATATGGATTGCTTCATATGGTGTATCTGAGAAAATTTTTGATATTACCAAATCATTTCTTTCTAACTGCTTTATTAAAGTCGTCTTCATTTCCAGTAACTTCTGGGGTTCCTAAAGGTTCTGTCCTTGGTCCTGTTTTGTTTCTTATCTATATTAATGATCTTCTTGACAATATTAACCAAAAAATGGTTCTATTTGCTGACAGTTCAACTTTGTACTATTGTTTTGACAAAAGTCTTCTATTTTCAATCTTGAATCTGATTTCACTTCTGTAACAGATTGGGGCTTGCAGTGGTTTTTGAATTTTAACTTTAACAAAACTCAGTCATTTAATACAAACATCTATCTATATTAATGACAACCTTCTCTCTGAATCCTCTTCTTTACATCTTCTTTTTGATCATTGTTTACTACTGACCTGTCATGGAAATCATATACTCAATCAAATACAAGTTAGCATGTGCTAAGTTTGCTTTTTTTTATCGTGCTTGCCATTAACAGGCTTGGTTGGAAAGCAAGTACGATTGCATTCTATTCCTGACCATTCATATAATATTTATTTGCATCAACTTGGCTGTGGATTTTTAGATGCTTTAAGAACATTTCAAAAATGCACAAAAATAGCTTTACTTAACTGACCGAGACAATTACAAAAAAAACTTAACTAAAAAAGAAAAAAGAATTCTTAACGTAAAAAAAAATTTAAAATAAAATATTATATTTAGAGTGAATCATATCTAAACTTCGCTTTTTTGTAATTTTTTAAAAAATTAAGTGTCGCTCTTTTATATAAAGTTATCAATTTACCATTAAGGATCATTTAATAAGGAAACAAACATTCTTCAATTTATGAAAGAGTATAATACAATTTCTTCTATTTATATACTTATGTTTTATTTCAACAAGATTTTTATAAAATTATCACTAGTTGAGTTGATAAATAAAAAAGTACATATTTTTATATAAACATTTCATGTCATGTGTAGTATGCAAAGTTTTTAATATTTGAAACAATATTTCTTTTTGTATTTAAAATCTTTAAAAAATTGCCAGACTCCTCAATTAAAGGTCTATAATGATCCGTAACTAAACTGCAGACTAAGTATACATTTAATAACTTTATATTTTGCGTAAGTCCATTGGTTTATTATCCTATAATATATATTATAAATTAATATATAAGGGGCATATTTCATTCTAAATGAATTATATTTTTATTTTGTAACTTGTAAAGTAAGAGCAAGTTTTTATTGCATCAAATTGTTTGAAAGCAAACTTTCATGGTTAAACTAAAAAGGTAAAAATAATGAAGAGGAAGTCGTTTGGCTTCCTCTTCATAAATTATTTTTACTTATTAAACATCAGCAGTGGTATTGCTTCACAGTACTGCTGATGATGTTTAGTGAGTCAGCTTTTTAATTTAAATGTTTGTGTTGGGTACGGACCTCTGGCGCGGTGTAGGTTCATCCGTAATTCACGCAACTACATAATATCTGCAATTCAGGTTCCTGTATGTTTATATGATCATTAGTTTTATTGACATAATGATTAATAATATAATTCCATTAAAAATTTATTTGTTGTTAATAGTATTGTTTTTATAAAATCAATCATACAAATTGTTTTAAAAGTTTTACATTTAACATAAAAAAACTACTACTAATAATAAAAATTAATCTATATTAATATAACTCACTAAACGTTATATAACTTTTAATAACACTTTCCCAGCTTTATATTATTAAAAAAAAAAGTTTGAAATTTTTTTTTATAAACAAAAAAAGTAAATTGTCAATTTGTTTAAAACATCTTGCTATTAAAACATTTAATTACATAAGATTAATGTTACGAAGTTCTTTTAGCATGTTGAAACTTAATTTTTTAGACATACATGGAAACATACGTAAACTTGAATGTTCTTAAAACATTTAAACAGCTGTGACCAAGGTTAGAAATAAAGTTCAATTGCACCTGTTTTCCGACCAATCCTGCTTTATCTTACTCCTGATTCCATTCTCTACCTATAAAAATCTCCTATTCGTCCCTGTATGGACTACTTTTGTCATATTCGGGCTGGTTCTTCTAATGATACTTTTTCTCTTTTAGAAAAGATCCCAAAATGCCATGTAATTGTATTTAGACCTGCTTTTTCTGCCAAGTTTGAGTCTCTCTACCATTGTCGTAAAGTTGTATCTCTTTCTCTTTTCTACAAATACTACCATGGTCATTGCTCAAAGGAGCTATCATCTCTACTTTCATCAACAAAAACTCATTCTCTTTTATTGTATTTGTCCCTGCATGGTCTAAAAACTTTTATTTGTCTAGTTTTTTTCTATGCTCTTCAACTCATTGAAACTCTCTCCCATTTTCATGTTTTTTTAACTCCTACAACTTCATACCACCTACAACTTTTTAAATCTTCTGTTAACCGTTTCCTTGCTATTCAACACTATTGCTATTCATTATTAAATAAGAATTTAAAAATAATGTTCACTTTCAGTATGAAATAGACAATAAAGTAAAATCATCTTTTTGGAGTTTCTTAGCAAAGCATCAGTTGGTATTTTTTTTAAGTTTTTTTAACGTCTCCAAATTGTTGATCTTTTGTTTAAAATAAAATTTAGGACTTGTGTTTATGTACTTTAAATTTATGTACTTGTGTTTTTTTTCTTTAAAAAGTTGGTGCTGTTTTTTTTTGAAGTCTCCAAATTGTCTAACAGTTCTTTGCAGTTATATTCTCTAAATTGTCTAATGATCCATTTTTGAATCTGATAAATGAAAACAGAAGAGATGATTTACTTGATTAACTACTCTATAAATTTAGTCCTAGATTATTGAAGTTGTGTATAGGCTAAAGCGGAAGTAACTTGAAAACAGTTGCAACTTGAAAACAGGTAGCCTGGACAAGCTGTTGATGATGCTGCCATTCCACTGAAACATGATTTTTTTTTAAATCAATTTTTAATTTAATTCAATCTTAGTTTCCATCTTTATCTTTGTTTTGTTTTATTTTTATGTCTGTTAAACAAGGAAAACAAAATTTTGTTAAAAATCATGAAAAATCTTGTTTTTCAATATGTTAATTTTTCTTAACATATTTAAAAATTCAGAATATTACACTAGTTTATTTTTGTATTTAGATGTGTGTATATTTCATCAGACGGTGGACGAATGTGCAGGTTTTTATTAATTAGTTTAAAATGTCAATGATTTTAGTTCAACTGTTTTAGTTGTACATTTTTATATTTTTTATTAGGCCTTATATCATTGTTAAGAAGGGACGACCTTGTGTAACCCAGCAGCATATTACAGAGTTATCAAATGGAACAAGGTTTTTTAAATTAAATTTTAAATTAAAAATGAGACTGTTTTAATATGAGCTGAAGCAATACTATTATGTTGTTGATATGCTATAAAAGCAACAAAGTTTTTTTTACTAAACAAACATCAGCAAATCCATTATAAACTGATATACTAAACAAACATTAGCAAATCCATTATAAACTGATATACTAAACAAAGATCAGCAAATCCATTATAAACTGATATACTAAACAAACATTAGCAAATCCATTATAAACAGATGTACTAAACAAACATCAGCAAATCCATTATAAACTGATGTACTAAACAAATATCAGCAAATCCATTATAAACTGATATACTAAAAAAACATCAGCAAATCCATTATAAACTGATGTACTAAACAAACATCAGCAAATCCATTATAAACTGATATACTAAACAAACATCAGCAAATCCATTATAAACTGATATACTAAACAAACATCAGCAAATCCATTATAAACTGATATACTAAACAAACATTAGCAAATCCATTATAAACTGATATACTAAACAAAGATCAGCAAATCCATTATAAACTGATATACTAAACAAACATTAGCAAATCCATTATAAACTGATATACTAAACAAACATTAGCAAATCCATTATAAACTGATATACTAAACAAACATTAGCAAATCCATTATAAACTGATGTACTAAACAAAGATCAGCAAATCCATTATAAACTGATATACTAAACAAACATTAGCAAATCCATTATAAACTGATATACTAAACAAACATTAGCAAATCCATTATAAACAGATGTACTAAACAAACATCAGCAAATCCATTATAAACTGATGTACTAAACAAACATCAGCAAATCCATTATAAACTGATGTACTAAACAAACATCAGCAAATCCATTATAAACTGATATACTAAACAAACATCAGCAAATCCATTATAAACTGATATACTAAACAAACATTAGCAAATCCATTATAAACTGATATACTAAACAAACATCAGCAAATCTATTATAAACTGATGTACTAAACAAACATCAGCAAATCCATTATAAACTGATGTACTAAACAAACATCAGCAAATCCATTATAAACTGATATACTAAACAAACAGCAATGAAGCTTACTGATTTATTACTGCTCATTCAGCATCAGTTTGAACTATAAAAAAAGCATGTTAAGTGGAAAAATAGTAAAGAAAATTGCATCTTTTCAATATTATTTTGGAGAAAAGTACAAATTTAGTACAATGACTAGCAAAAGTTTTCCACTTTAAAATTTTTTTGATTATAACTATATAAATTATAACATTAATTATAAAGTTAAAAAAATTAAAAAAAAACTCAAATAATCGTAAATTGTTTTTTAAACATATTGTATTTTTGCTAAACTTCTAAATAGTCCTAATTTTTTGGTTAACTGATATTTACTAAATATATATTCTTTTAATGTGTACAATATGGTACATTATAATAGTGATAGACGCTCCTGGATAATATAAAGAAAAAATTTTTTTTCTTTGCCAGGGAGCCTTAAATTACCATATTTATGCATTTTTATGTTTTTTATCAGTATATAATTACTTTATAATTTGGTTATAAAATTTAACTTTGAGTTGTAAATTCAACTTTTGAATGTGTAAATTGCTGCTTATGGATAATATTAGTTAAATAGTAAAAAACATTTTGAATTTGTTTTGTTTTTGTTGCTAGAGAATCTTATTTTACCATATTCGCGCATTTTTAGGCTTTTATTATCACTATTAAGTTACTTAATTATTGTTACAAAATATTTCAATTTTATTTTGAATTGTGATAATTTGTTGCTATTCAATGGAAAATACAAAAAGTTTTTTTTTTACTTTTTTAGACGTTTTTAGACTTTTTATTTTTTAATTATCAATTTGATCATTAGTTTTTAGATATTTTCCACTTTTTAATTATCTTTTCAGTGAGCAAGTAATTACAAAATGCTTTCTAACTATTTTCTAATGATGTTGAATTTTTTTGTTGTTGTGATTTTAACTAGCACTTTTTCATTTATTTTAAAATAAATTGTCGGAAAATTTACCTTTTTTTAGAATATAAAGATTTTTATACTGTTAGTATATAAAGGTTATTATATTATCAATATATAAAGATAACCAATATTCATATATATCTTAAATAATACATCTGTATATAATTGAGTATAAATAAAAAAACTTCCATTTGTTAACAAAGTCATGCATTCTTTTATTAAATTTCTCAGGACTACTAAGTTTTAGTTTCAAGAGTTTCAAGAGTTTCTGAAAATGTTACCATAATTTGGTTGAAATCTGGCATTCCAACACTTACAATGCAAAGAGTTAAGTAGAGTCTTTGCACAATAATTTGAGAATGATTTTTAGAAAGAGTCAGACAGAACAACTTACGGAACGCAAAGTTTTTTTTTAAACAACAAAGTATTTTTAAAATTTGTTATTGTAAACAAAGATGATATACAATTTTTATATTTTACTCTAACATAGTTAGATTTGCATCTTGTAATAAAAAATGCAAGTGTTGAAAAACTTAAGTATGGGCTCAGCTACTTTTTAAAAAAGCACTGTTCAATTGGAATATGTATGAATAATTGATAAACCAACTCCATTATTTTATCAGATAAATATATATCGTTTGTATACAAAGGAAATGCACTTAGTCCAAAAACATCATTTTGAGATAATGAACAAATTATTGCGTAATAGTTAAAGTAATAAGTTTTTGTGTTGAAATAAAAAAATCTTGATAAGTCATTAATAATTGATTCATTAAATTTGTGCAGTATATCAAACTATAGAGAATTTAAAATACTAAATAGTGGTATAAATAACTCCATACTGCCAAAAATGGACTTTCCCTTTTATACCAACGATATATAACAGCATTTATAAAATATATATTGGTCATAAGAAATGATCGAGCTAATTATTCTAGTGCTTACTTAATCGTGCTATTGCATAAAATTTTGAGTTTTAAAGCAACTTCATCTAAATGCAACACATTATACAAAAAATTGAGCTCTCAAGCATTTGGATCAAAATGGTTCATACAAAAATACAAAAAGTGCAATAACTTAGTTAGATTCTGATCAAAAAGTAAAAAATAAAAAAATTAATTTTTTCTTTCTTTGCCGCTTTCTAATTGAAAATAAGCTGTTTTTGAAATTACAATATATTAAATATCAATATATTTTATAGTAATTTTTTCAGTATTTAGATGTTAAGCAACATTTCCCTATTAAAAGTAATTTGAACAAAAAAAAAATGCAATAATGACTCTAGAGTGTATGTACATATTATACATGGTGAATTCTATTGCATTACATGTAGTGAGCTTATTTTAGCCAAAAAAAAAATTTAATTGTTTTTATATATGGAATATATTTGCAAATGTATTTGCAACCAGTTATGAAAAATTTGCATATGTATGTTAAACGTTTGTAATGTTTTGCATGTAAAAGTCTGAAAATGATAAAAAATATAATTGTATTATTGTTATGTAATTATATTATTAAATTTATTATTAAGTTAATTCAAATAAAATCTAATAAGCAAAGAAAAATTTTATAGAAAGGAAAGAAATTTTAAACATATTTGTCAACATTATTTATTGACAAGTTTTGAAATTGTTTTAATGATTATATAATTTTTCCATTAATTTAGTTGAAAAGCTTTTTATTTAATATTGTAAATCAGTTAAACAGGCATGCAGATAAGACAGGTATACAGGTCGGGATACATAAATACTAGAAATGAATACTTTTAAATTTTCAACTGACCATTGAACAGTAGCAAATAAAAATCTTTTACTAATGTATGAAATACTTCCACTGTTTGAGACAACACCACTGTTTGAGACTATGCAGATACCATTGCAAGATACAACTGTGCAAAAACCGTTTTGCAAGATATAACTGTGTGAAATGCTACTTTGTATATATATCAATGTGCAATGCATCACTGCGTCTATCCATTCACAAAACTAATCATGTGAGATTTTTGATATAATTGTTTAAGTGAGTTATTATTTATTTACAGAACATTTGAAGATTTCTTGCATCAAGGGCTTATAGAATATTTGGATGTGAATGAGCTTAATGATTCTGAAATAGCACTGTATGAGGAAGGGTGTACAAAGTAATTTTTTGAATAATATTTGTCATAAGAATTTAGTTTATTGTAAATTGGAATATTTTATTCTGAAATATTTTTGCATATTTTTGTCAGAGACACAACACATATGGAGATTGAACCTTTCACTCTACTTGGTGTATGTGTTGGACTAGTGCCGTATCCTCATCACAATCAATCACCTAGAAATACTTACCAATGTGCTATGGGGAAACAAGCCATGGGTACTATTGGATACAATCAGAGAAATAGAATTGATACTTTGATGTACTTGCTTGTTTATCCACACCAACCAATGGTAAAGTCTAAGGTGAAATCTCAAAAGATTTTTAATTTTCTTGTTTTAGTTGTTATTTTTAATTCTTTTGTTTTAATTAATATTTTTAATTCTCTTGTTTTAATTACTATTTTTAATTCTCTTGTTTTAATTATTATTTTTAATTCTCTTGTTTTAATTACTATTTTTAATTCTCTTGTTTTAATTATTATTTTCCATATAAAAGATCATATTTAAGATTTTAAATGGCAATTTTATTGCACAACATCATTAAAACTGCATCTAACTTTAAATAATGACTTTTACAAATCTTTAATAACGTTTTAAAATAAATTTAATTTTAAAAGACTTTAGACATAATTCAATTTGAGAAATTACCTGCTGGTCAGAATGCAACAGTAGCTGTCATGAGTTATAGTGGTTATGACATAGAGGTTTGTTGATTAATTTTGAATCTACTGTGTATATATTATGTATCAAATTATATTATATGTAATATAATTTACTGTTATTTTTAAAGGATGCTTTGATCATCAATAAATCTTCATTAGATAGAGGTAAGTTTTATGTTAACATTGTATTAAGGATTTTATGGTAGCTATGGTGATTTTATTGTGATTGAGGTGGTATTTTTTTTTTATTGCAGATTTTATTTATTAGTGTAGAAACATTTTTTTACTCACTTAACATCTTTAAAAAATTAATTCATGAAGAGCATTGTTTTTTTGTTTGAAATAAAACAACAAACTTTATAAAATAATTATATAGCTGAATAATAAATGATCTTAAAAAATTTTATTTTTAATGTATATGCTAATAAATTTTCTAACTACTTGAAAAAAACTCATAGTTTTTAATTATCTATTTTTATTATTATAGATTATAATGAATTACTAATCCATTTTTAATTAAAACTTAAATAAAAATGTTTTCTATATATTATTTAGTTATAGTTATTATTTCTATTAGTGGTGAGGCAAAGGCTATTACTTTTGACATATCTAAAGGCTTTCGATAAAGTTTGGCATGCTGTTCTTCTCTATAAGCTTGCTTCATAAGATGTATCTGGGAAATTTTTTGACATTATTAAATCATTTCTTTCTAACTGCAGTTTTAAAGTCATCCTTAAAGCACAACACTCTTTTTTATTTCCTTTAACTTCTAGGGTACCTCAAGGTTCCATCTTTGGTCTTGTATTATTTGCTATCTTATACCTGATTCCATTCTCTAGACTTGCACTGCCAAGCTTGAGCCACTCATTATCGTAAAGGTTGCATCTCTTTTTTCTACAAATAATATTGTGGATGCTGCTCAAGCATCTATAGTTCGATCAACCAAAACTCGTTCTCACTTGAGCTGTCATTGAACAAAGTTGCATTCTTTTACTCTTTGTCACTTCATGCTGTAATATTATATTCTAATAATATTTTTTTTCATCCCCCCTTTACATTGCACATTCCTCTATCATCCACTATATCTTGATACAACTCATTTTTTCCTCATTTATTACATCTTTTTATTGTACATAATAACACATTGCTCTTGACATATCCAAAGCTTTCAACAAAGTTTGGCATGCTGGTCTTCTCCATAAGCTTGCTTAATAGGGTGTATCTAGCAAAGTTTTTAAGATTATCAAATCTTTTCTAACTGCTTTTTTAATTATTAGTTTTAATTCACCTCCCCAAGCCATGAAGGCCACTGCAGTCAAGGAGGCTACTTTAGTTGTAGTTACAACCCTCTTCCAACTCTATAACTCTAAAACACTAACCTTGATGAACAAGGGCACTGCGCGAAGAAACAAGATAAGTGCAGTACTACCAGGGACGTGATGGGAATCGAACCTCAAACTCCTTGCTTATGAGGCAAGCGCTCTACCACTACACCACTACCACATTAAATACTGCATATTATCTACCACTACACCAATACTACTTTATTAAAGTCATCTTTGAAGACCAATACTCTTCTTCATTTCCAGTAGCGTCTGGGGTACCTCAAGGTTCTATCCTTGGTCCTGTTTTGTTTCTTATCTACATTAACAATATTCCAGACAACCTTAAATTTTAAATAGCTCTTTTTGCTGATGACTTAACTTTGTACTCCTGTCTTAACAAAAAGTCTTCTTTTTTTGGTCGCTTAGAATAGGCAGTTGATCTTGAATCTGATTTTACTTCATTAACAGATTAGGGCTCCCATTGGCTTGTAAATTTTAGCTCCAACAAAACTCAGTTGTTTTTTGCAAACAACTATGGCAATACATTCCCATATTAATGAATGGCACTGAGTCCTCTTTTTTACGTCTTGTTGGATTATCGTTTACTACTGACTTTTCATGGAAACCATTTATACAATTGATTGCTAAATTAACATCTGCTAAGGTTGCTTCCCTTTATTGCGCTTGCCATTTTCTTGCTCCTGATATTATTGTCTACTTCTACAAATCTCTTATTCGTCCCTGTATAGAATACTGTTGTCGTATTTGGGCTGGTTCTTCTAATGATGCTCTTTCTCTTCTAAACAAGGTCTAAAAACACATTGTAAATGTTGTTGGACCCACTCTATTTGCTAAGCTTGAGCCTCTTCTTATTGTCATAAAGTTCCTTTCTTTTTTCTACAAATACTATCATGGTCACTGCTCAAATGAGCTATCATCTCTAGTTCCAACAACTCATTCTCACTTGACTCGTTATTCAGCAAAGCCTGATTTGTTTACTGTATCTGTCCCTGCATGCTCTAAAAACCTTTATTGGTCTACTTCCTTTCCCTGCACTTCAACTCTTTGAAACTCTCTCCCATCCTCATGCTTTCCTGAATCATACAACCTACAACTTTTTAAGACTTCTGTCAACTGTTTTCTTGCTCTATGACTCTATTCTTTTTTTTTTAATCTAGTAACTCCCAACTTGATAGTTTTTGCTTACAGCATTGTTGGGAGTGAATCAAGTATATATATATATATATATATATATATATATATATATATATATATATATATATATATATATATATATATATATATATATATATATATATATGTATATATATATATATATATATATATATATACACACATATATATATATACATACACACACACACACACAAATTAACTACAACATTTCAGTGACTACCAAAATGACTCAAAAAACTATTGAAAAGATCACAAAATGTAAAATGAATGAACAAAACATCTCAATGAGAAAAATAGCGAAACGATTAAACACAACACATGCAATTGTTAGCAGAATAGTTAACCAATATCACAAATGCAATGTAATTGAAAATCTTTCTCACCCTGGAAAATACAACATTTTAAATCAAAGAAATGAACGTTCACTTTTTCGCATAGTGAAAAATTGAAAGTTATCATCTACTGATCTCAGTTGAAAATGGCAAGAATCTTCTGGTGTTGTTGCCAGTGCTTGAGCAATTAATAGAGTACTACAAAAACACAATTACATGTGGCAAACTGCTTTCAAAAAACCAAATCTATAAAAAAAACATCAGAAAGCAAGAAAAAACTTGTGTTTAGCTCATAAAATTTGGTCTTAGAGCATGTAGCATAATGTTCTTTTCAGCAATAAAATGAATGTTGAGATTGATTTAAGAAAAAAACGAGTAAATCTGAGAAGAACGCCACATGAAAAAAAGAACCCAAATTGTTTTATGTATAGAACAAAACAAGCTAGTGGCAGTATAGGCATCTGGGCCTGCATGAACTATGAAGGTGTTGTTTGCTTCAAACTAATTGATGGAAGTCTTGATTCTCAAAGATATTTAGGTATATTGGATAATTATTTAATGCCTCCTATTGACATTTTCCGAAAAGGACATAGGAATTATCTTTTAACTAGGTAATGCTCCATGTCATACTGCTAAGATTTGCGAGCAATGATTTGAAGAAAACAATATTAAAATCATGTCTTGGTCTGCCAAACATGTCTAGATCTTAATAGAGAATTTATGATCTTATTTAGACCAGTCTTAATAAAATTGAAATAAAATATCTGTACCAGCTGAAAGAAGAAGTAACAAAATTACTAAGTAATGTTCCAAAAGATATTACTCAGAGTTTAGTGA
>NC_088931.1:84565000-84595000 GCF_038396675.1 Hydra vulgaris
TGGATTTTCTATTTTACCCATTTTCTATTTGACGGAAACTATTATGATCAAACAGATGGTGTTGCAAAGAATTCTCCTTTAGTGCCCATCTTAGCTAATATTTTCATCGGATTTTATAAGCAAACATGGGATAATAACTGTCCCTCTTCTAAACCAATTTTTTATAAACAGTATGTGAATGACATAATTGCTATCTTATAAACAGTATGTGAATGACATAATTGCTATCTTATAAACAGTATGTGAATGACATAATTGCTATCTTATAAACAGTATGTGAATGACATAATTCTTAAATTCTGGATATGAAGCACAAGAATTTTTTAATTATTTTAATAAAAAATTTAAAGATTTGAAATTTATGATGAAAGAAGTACAAGAAAACCAGATTGCTTTTTAAGATGTGCTTTTTTAGATGTAAAAAATTTCCTTTCAACAAAAAAACTTAAATTAAAAGTAAAAGAAGCATTTCACATTAAATGGGAAAATCCCTCACATAATAAACAAAGTTTTCATTATAACATTAAATGGGAAAATCCCTCACATAATAAACAAAGTTTTCATTATAACATTAACCTATCTATTTAATTAAAATGACAGTTAATTTTATTTTGATTATATTGATTGGTTATTTGACTGAGTCATTTTGTAATCATTTTATTGGTTTCATATGTATATTTTTTGTCCGTTAATATTTCTCTGAATTGTCTTCTATTTTTAATATTTATTCCAGAGTTTTTTTTATTGTAAAATTAATCTTTTAAAAATGTAATACGAAATTACAAATTATGTCAAGATTTAAAAATATCGTGTTATTTTTTAAAGTATTAATTTAAATTAATAATCTATCATTAATTTTTACTTTTTGAAATTTGTTAATTTTAAAATTTTAAACTTTGAAATGTTTACAAACTAAATGATAAAGCTTATTATTCTATACAGTTGCTATGTTGTTGAAGTATGGTTGTAATATGGTTGTAATATGGTTAAAATACGGTTGCAATATGGTTGCAGCATATTAATAAAATCATAGTATTTCACATTGTCATGTACATAACTCATGGTCTAAAGTTACATATTGGTTTTTATATTATTATTTTATCCATTTAATAACTATTATTGTTGTCTTAGTTTATTTTATTTTTTTTGTTTAAACATCTTCGCTTCAACAAGGCTGCAAACAACCACTAATTAAAGTTGGAAGTTACTGGAAGAGAAAAAATGAAGATTGTAGAGCAAGATAATGATTAGCGGACGACTTGAAGGATTGCAAATTATATAAATCAGGAAAGCAAGATGAAGGAAGCGAAATCTAAAGAGCTGATATTTGAGGAAAAAAACTAGATGAGTAAGAGTTTTTGGAGCACTTAAGAACAGTCACAGAAGAAGGATGAGACTTAATTGAATGACGAGTAACACGAGAATGAATTTTAGTATGATGGCACAACAGACGCTAGTTCTTTAGAACAGTGCCAATTATAGTATTTGTAGAAAAGAGAAAGAGAAGCAAACCTATGAAAACGTGATAATGGTTAGAGGATGACTGCAAAAGCAGGTCCAACTATGTTTACAATGTGTTTTTGTAACTTTTTTAAAAGAGAAAGGGCATCATTAGAAGATCCGCCACAGATATGGCAACAGTATTCCATACAAGGCAGGATTTGAGATTTAGATAGAGAATATTCCATACATTAGATTCCATAGATAGAGAATATTCCATACAATAGAGAATATTTCATACAATAGATTCCATAGATAGAGAATATTCCATACAAGCCATGATTTGAGATTTAGATAGAGATTGAGATAGAGAATAGAATTCGGAGTAAGAAAGTGTCGAGCTTGATAAAGAGAGGCAACCTTAGCAGATGCTAATTTTGCAAATGATTTGATATATGGTTTCCAAGATAGATTGGAAGTAAGAGTTAACTCATCCTAGAAGATGAAGAGTAGATGACTCATTGAGTACATCACCGTTCATAAATGTAGGAAGATGTATTTATTATTGCGATAACGATTGGCTGAAAAAAATTGAGTTTTATCTGTATTGAAGTTCACCAGCCACTGTGAGCCCCATGCTGTAGCAGAAGTGAGATCCTTTTCAAGCTCAAATGCCTCCTCCAAGCAATCAGAGAAAGTTGGTTTCTTATCACGACAAGAATAAATGGTAGCATCATCAGCAAACAATGCCACCTTAGATGTGAGAATATTGTTAATGTAAATTAAAAAGAGTATAGGGCCAAGGATTGAACCTTGAGGAACCCCTGAAGTTGCAGAATAAGAAGAAGAGTGCTGTCCATCGAGGACAACTTTTATACTACAATTGGAAAGGAAGAATTCAATAATCTTAAAGATGTTGCCAGATACACCATAAGAAAGCAATGGATCAATCTGTTTGTTGGCAATATTAGGTAGAACGTTTGGATCAATCTGTTTGTTGGCAATATCAGGTGGAATTAAGAGATGATATTGATGAAAAGTTTTTAGCAAACAATTCAGCTTTGTCTTAAGGTGAGGTGACAAAGTCTAAACCATACAAGAGAGGTGGAATTATAGATTTGCCCTTATTATTATTACTATTTAAGATTCTCCGGAAGTCACAAGAGCCTAATTTTGGAGATGAGATACGAGATTTGATGACCTGAGAATAGCGGGCTTTGGCGTTAGACAAAACCTTTTTACAATGGTTTCTAGCAGTATTAAACAGACGTCTGTTTTCTGGAGAATTGTTTTGCTGATAGATATGAAAGTAACAGTTTCCATTGGCAATCGCAGCAGCACAGTGTGAGGAAAACCATTGAGTAGAGTGAGGTTTACCTGGAATCGTCGAGAGGGAACAAAAGATTCCATGCCAGCCTGAATCCATGTAAAAAGCACATTTGTTGACAGGAAGACAAAAGATTTCTACCCAAGGGCCATCGCGAAGAAAATCATGGAAAGAATCTCAGTCAGCTTTAAGGTAGTTGTAAGAGGTTTGATAATAAGGGGACTCAGGTGATGAAGAAGAATGAGATATAAGTTTTAGAGAGATCAGAAGCACCAAAGGGTGGTTGTGGAGAAACTGAGCACTGACTAGGATCAGAAACAAGACATAAGTCGAGTAGAGAAGGTAAATGATTCGGGAGTTGGAAAGTTGACTATTTGATTTAGGAATTGAGAAAGGCAAAAGTTGTGGGCTTTAATGCCTGCAGAATCACTGACACTAGAGCCAAGCCAAAGTTACCAATAACAACTTTATTAGCTGATGGATAAAGAGAGAGGGCTTGGTCAGTATGACCAGAAATAACATCAAAAAGAGTGCAGTTTTGAGATGAAGGAGAGCGATATAGAACAAAAAGAAAGGCGATAGAGTGAAGTGGTGCTAAACGAAAGCATATGAATGAATAGTCTGTGGATTCAAACCTAGTTTCCCGACAAATGGGTGAATTGTTACGAATATAAATGCCCAGCATGTGACTATTGGAATCTTTACGAGTTAAAGGAAGATAATCATCAACACTAAGATCACAAAATGAGACAGCCAAACTCGAATTAGTCTCACAAAGAGCAACAGGTTTGGTGAACTTTGCAAGAGATAAGACTCAACAGAAGAAAAGTTACTTTGAAGACCACTAATATTAGTGAATGATGGTTTAGAGAACTTTGTGATGATGATGGTTTTTTGTGATTTATAGTTTTTGGTACTTTATTCATTTTTAAATTTGATGAAGAACTTGACTCAAAGCATAGATAGTACACAGAACACTGTTTAATAGCCCAAGCAATTGCCTCATTACTATTGATAAGCCCTAATTCATAACAAAGGGCTCCAAATGTGGCCTCCACAATGCACACCAAAAGTACAAACAGGGACACCATCCATGCGCAACATGGCACTGTTAATACTTTGATATTTTTCAGCTGTTGATGGAATCAGCCTTTCTGAGAGCTACCACAGAGTTCCGAAACCTGACTATCAGCTTGCCTCAGAACCATAAAACTGAGTTTTATAGCTGTTCCCTCATTAGCAGATAATAGAATGAGTTGCCTTGTCATAAAAACAGAGACACAAGCAAAACCCATGCATTGAGTCAAGAGGATCCAGTATCCAACATCCTAAACTGGACACAATGTGTTAAAAATACATCTGCACCAGCCTTATAGATGAAGAAGGGGTGTTTTAAGTCGGAGTTGGCATCTCCTAGCCTTTGCCTAAAAAGGCGTATTCTACAAGGCAGCAGGACATGAAGCAGATTGTTTATTTGATATTTATTATTTTATTTTTTGATTTTTATTTTTTATTTGATAATTATTTTATTTATTGATTTATTTGATATTTATTATTGTTGTCTTGTTTATTCAATACTCCATTATTATCTTTGTTTATTGTTTTTATATTATTGTTATATTGTTATATTTTTTTTGTTGTTAAGTTTTTTTATTTTTACTCAAGTGTAATTTTTTATATTTAATCTATTAAAATTTTATATTTAGACATTTGACAGAGTAATGGGTAAGTTTTAACATGTTTTTATTCCAAGATTACTTAATGATTACTTTCTTTTCTTCTTCTCTAAAATGATAGTCCAAGTTTATTGTTTTAACCCCAACTTGTTATTCTGCTTCAACAAGTTGTAACTCTGCTTCAACAAGTTGTAACTCTGCTTCAACAAGTTGTAACTCTGCTTCAACAAGTTGTAACTCTGCTTCAACAACTTGTTATTCTGCTTCAACAAGTTGTAACTCTGCTTCAACAAGTTGTTATTCTGCTTCAACAAGTTGTAACTCTGCTTCAACAACTTGTTATTCTGCTTCAACAAGTTGTAACTCTGCTTCAACAACTTGTTATTCTGCTTCAACAAGTTGTAACTCTGCTTCAACAAGTTGTAACTCTGCTTCAACAAGTTGTAACTCTGCTTCAACAAGTTGTAACTCTGCTTCAACAACTTGTTATTCTGCTTCAACAAGTTGTAACTCTGCTTCAACAAGTTGTTATTCTGCTTCAACAAGTTGTAACTCTGCTTCAACAACTTGTTATTCTGCTTCAACAAGTTGTAACTCTGCTTCAACAACTTGTTATTCTGCTTCAACAAGTTGTAACTCTGCTTCAACAAGTTGTAACTCTGCTTCAACAAGTTGTAACTCTGCTTCAACAAGTTGTAACTCTGCTTCAACAACTTGTTATTCTGCTTCAACAAGTTGTAACTCTGCTTCAACAAGTTGTTATTCTGCTTCAAGAAGATAAGATTTAACAAAAAAGTAGCTATAACTAAGGGTCTGGCAGGGTTTTATCTCTGTCATTCATTTACTTAGAAATAAGTTCTGTTACATCAGTAATGCTTAAAATGCATCAGTACTGCTCAAAGTGCAATTAATGCTACTAATATAATTAATTATGTCCATGCTTCTTTTGTTAATATCTAATATTTACCATAATGTTATATAAATATTTAAGGGCCTAGTCGTGATGCGAAAACCGGTGAAATCATTTGGAAACATAAAGTTTTAGACACAGATGGAATATGTCGAGCTGGCGAGCAGGTTTTAGATAAACAAGTTCTTGTAAACAAGTCAATGCCAACCATTACAAATCAATTAACACAAACAACTGCAGGTGATTTATTAACAAATTTTTTATTTCATCTACAGATAATTTATTTTTGTTATTCTGAAATGTTTTACACTTAATAAAGTTATTTTTTGCTTAAAAATTAAGTTATTTTTTCAATATACATTTAATAAGAGACATCTTTTTCTAAAAAAAAGGAGTATATATATTTTATGATTTAAAAGTAGTTTAAGTGTTTTGTTTTTTTTAGTTTTAAAAATTTTGAAATTATATATAATATTAAGTTTTTTTCATAATTTTTTCATTAAAAGAAATCTGTTAAAAAATATTAGGCAATGAGGTTTCTTTCATTGTTTTTTTAATAATTAAATTCACCTCCATGTTTCTCCAAATGAGGTCACTGCAGTTGAGAAGATAACTTCTTTTTTTTACGTTTGTGCGTGCAATTTTATTTGTAGCTCTCTCTCTAAATTCTGAAAAATTAAAAAATTCTAAAAACTTAAAAAATTCTGAAAACTGAAAAAATTTTGAAAACTTAAAAAATTTCAATCAGTTTAAATATCATTAGTTAAAACTGTTTTGTTATATAATTCAATAAATTATTTACAATAAAATAATAAAGCTTTATGTTACAAGTACATGAAATCAATAATGCATCAATAAGCAATAAGCAGATTCGAAAAAGAAATTTTGTACAAATTGACCTAAAATGCAATCTCAAAATAAATGCAAAAATGATTATACAATCATAAGAATGATTATGCAATCATAGAATTCAATCACAACTATTTTTTTAGTTGCAAAATGATCAGTATTAAATATTTCATGCTCTTTAGGTCAGCTCAATACAACAGACTACAAAGATGTACCAACATCCTATCATGGTCCAATTCCTTCATATGTTGAGAAAGTTCTTATTAGTTCAACAATGGAAGATGCGTTTTTAATTAAGATGCTTATGAGACAAACAAGAAGACCAGAAATTGGAGATAAGTTTAGTAGTAGACATGGACAGAAAGGGTAATTTTTTTTTTTTTTTTTTATGTTAAAGAATCTTTTTTTTTTTTAAAAAACATTTTTTGTTACATATAAATGTTTTAATGAGAATTGTTACAAAAACTTAGAAAAAATTTAAACTTATGCAAGATTTTGGATAAATTAGTTGTGAATATTTCTTTTTTTATGTTTGGTTGACACTAAATCTTATTTATTTCTTAAAAGTTTAATTTATTATTTAGGCATATAATTTATATAGTATGACTTGAAATTTTCAAAAATTTTAGAGTTTGTGGTTTAATTGTAAATCAAGAAGATATGCCTTTTACTGACCTGGTAAGTTGTCATTGTCTTTTACTGACCTGATAAGTTGTTATCTGTTAAACACTTTTGTATTAATGTTTCGTAAATAAAGAATCATTAAAAACATTCTTGAATTTCAATGTTCTATTATTTTGCTTTGGTTATTACTAATCATTATTAATTATTACTAATTATTCTTAATTATACTAAAATGCATGTGGATTCATATTGATGCTAGCCCATTTATATTAATTCCATCATTATCACCTTCACCAAACTTTATCAAATAAAATAATGCTGAAATAAAAAAGTAATTGCGCTTTCTTACAGACTTTACTTTTCTTGATTAAAATATATTACTAATTATTATATATTTTTTATTTTAGGGTATATGCCCAGATATTGTAAGTTTTTTATTTTTTAGTTCAAACACTTATAGGGTAGATTTTTGTATATTTGTTTATGGAATCGTATTATAGGATAAAAATGTAAAATATACTAAATTGTGTTTTAACTTCTATTCTGACTTACTGTTTTGTTTTGACACCTGTTCTATCAACTAAATGGTCTTTTTTTTTTTAATTATTTGTTTTTACTGTTGTTGTTTTTTTTATTGTTAATGTTATTGTTAACTTGTTATTGTAGATCATGAATCCTCATGGTTTTCCCTCAAGAATGACAGTTGGTAAACTTATAGAATTGCTTGCTGGGAAAGCAGGTGTCATGGAAGGAAAGTTTCATTATGGAACAGGTACATATATATATATATATATATATATATATATATATATATATATATATATATATATATATATATATATATATATATATATATATATCTTTATTTTACTTAATAAAATAAAAAATTGTTAATTATTAAACGATTTAGTATATAAATTTTTAATCGTTAATTAAAATAGCATTTGGTGGAAGTAAAGTTGTTGACGTTTGTGAAACTCTTGTAAATCATGGTTTCAACTATGCTGGAAAAGATTTTTTAACCTCTGGTATCAATGGGCAAGTTGTTTCATATAGTTTTATATTTTTATACTATATTGACCTGATTAGTTTAAGTTTTATATCTTGATTATTATTGTTACTTTTGTTATTATTTTTTTATATACCATTCATATTTTTAGATACTATTCTTATTTTAAAATACCATTTTTTTTTAAATACCATTCTTATTTAGTATATGACGTGTGTATTAGACAATATATTTAAAATGTTCATAGACAATTATATGACTTTAAATAAAAATTTTTGTGAGTAGTTTTAACTGATGCTGGTGATATTTAGCGGAAGTAACTCTACTTAACATTTACAAATTAAGATTTACAACTTAACATTTATAAACACAAAAAGCACAAAAGTGCTAATAAAACTGTAAAACACCCAAAAGATTATGAAAGCCAATATATTTTTTATACTTATTTGTTGGTGTTTATTTAAAGATTGTTTATCTCCATCAGCACCAATTTTTTGAAAAATCGTAATTTTGGAGTTTTTGAAATTTTTCTAATGTAGTACACTTCACAGTATTCATAGTTTTTACAAACAGTTTCTATGAGCACTAGAAGTGTTTGGTGTAAAATTTCCCCTTGTAAAACACGTCACAGACATTGCGTTACAACATCCAGCAATCATTTGTTGGGCGTTGCAATGCTATGTAAACCCTCACATTTAGGGTGGGGTGTGGAAAGAAATTTAAGGGCTTTTTTTATAAACAGCCTCCAATTATTGCAATTTTTTGCAAAGCATCATTATTTAACATAATTATAAATATACAAATGTTTGAAGTTTGCTCCATGTCTAGAAATCTCAAACACTAAAAAAAGCTGGATCCATCAATGCTATTATTGACATTATAAAAAACATGAATAAAACTCTTTATGCTAAAATGAGTCCAAAATCTATTGAAATGAAAAAATATAAAGTTTTAAACAGTAAAAAATCTATTTTGCAGATATATGCTGTTATCCAATGTTAATTACACTGATTTACATCCCTGACTATATATATATATATATATATATATATATATATATATATATATATATATATATATATATATATATATATATATATATATATATATATAAATATATATATATATATATATATATATATATATATATATATATATATATATATATATATATATATATATATATATATATATATATATATATACCACACTGGAAAAACGATCAAGCTACATTTTTATTGTTTTGAGTAAATTAGATTTTAAACTTCAAAACATCATAGCTCACTTATTTGTTAAGCTTTTTTAATTTTCTCTTTTTTATTATTTACTTGAGCAAGGTCTTTAATTAAAAAAAAAGTTTTACTGTCAACATTACTTAGTAATGATGGTGTTGTTATTGTTTTACTGATGGCACACCTTTTTGACGCTTGATCGTTTTTCCGTTTTAAATTCTTTTTTTTTTTCAAAAAATGTTTGTAAAATAGTAAATTACAATTTTAGCTGGTGCAGTGTAGAGTGTATCTATTGTTTGTCTAGAAGAATAACTAATACAATAAATTAAGGTGAAACTTAAACTTTATTAACTAGAAATAAGATGCGTTTTAGTAATAGTGATCAAGATTAGTTGAAAAATAAAAAGTTAATTGTTTTAAATCATCAGTGTCCAAGCTACTTCCTTCAGAACCTTCAATGATGTCTGTAGCTGAGGTTGAAAGGTTGTCAAAGAATGCATGGTTTTCAGATCGACAAAAGCGCTTGAGAACCTGGAGATCTTTATACTATTCTTTGCTGATCGCTAGATCAGTAGGGTAAAGCTGCATTAGCGTTGGAAGATTTCTAAGAATTGATCCCTTCTTCTGGGGTTTTGATAATACAATGGTTTCCATTGAGCCATTCTAATTGTTTCTATATGACATCAATTTGAAATGCTGAGCCTCAAATAGGATTTCCTGCACTGGTCTTGTGGGAAAAGGATATGTCGCTTTAAAGTTTAGTTTCATGTGGTCAGTGAAGGTTAAAAACTGGTTGCGAGAAAAACGAATAACACTGAATGGTGTTGGTTTAGCTCTAGCTTCTTCTAGGACTCTACACCAGTCTTCTGGCAACTCCACATCAGCCTTTTGGTTTACCAGGCCCAAAGTCAGCTTGACAGTCTTAAAGCGCTTGTTGGTGTGGATCATTGTGTGGAAGAAACGGATGATTGTGAAATTTTTATTCTGTCCAGTACACCCATCACAAAAAGCCCTGAAGGTCAGTGGCATTACTTGAAAGATGATTTATAAAAAAATGATACAACATTGACGCAACGTCATCTGCACCCTTCTTTCCTTTGGTTTCTTGGTAGGTATATATGCATACATCATTTGTGGACAGCATGTGAATGTTGAAAGATACAAAAGTAAGTTGGCGATGGTAGTAGGCGTCACTGCACGTCTTGTTTGGTATAGGTAGATTTTTTTGATAATCAAATGATATTGCCTCAACCGCTTCAGTTGCTTGAGCACGTCTGCGTGCCTACAACTTTCTTGTGTAAAATGTATCAGCTTTGCGTTTGTGAAGTTCATGTTGTTTGGTCAATTTTTCTTTTTCCACACATAGGACATCTACGTCTCCTTCATTCTTTAAGATGCATTTTTGATGCACATGCTCTATTTTTAAAAGTAACTCGTCATAAGTCGCACAAGTATCTTTTCTTGGGTATCCAAACCCTATATTAAAGTCCTTAACAAACACTCTGCGATAAGTTTTGTAAGTTATCTCTATGTCAGGATGTGTTTCTCGGAAGAGGGCGTGCATTTCGCTGACATTAAGTTCTGCTGAAAGATACAGCTTTCTAGTTTTGCCAAGCGCATAGTGAGAATGTCTTCCACGAAAGCTTGATATGTGTGCTCGGATAGCTGCTTTCACATGGTCTGAAGCCTGCGTGACCTATTCTTATGTTGCCCTCTGGTATCTTTAGGAGGACACCCTATTGTAAAAAAAAATCATTTTTAAGTGTGAGTAATAGAAACGGATAAGTTGATTGGAGAGAGGGAGTGGGGTGTGGGTGGTAAGAGTTGCACATTTTTGTTTAACTGTGTCCTGTTGTTACTAAATAAACAAATTTCTCGTGAATACAAGTTTTTTTGTCACAAATCAAAATTTTGGTAACAAAAGAATCTCTTTCTCTGCCCTTCCCATTTAATTAAGAATAGTCCACACTTACTCAAAAAAAACAAAAACATAATTAATCCTCCTAGTGGTAGTGCTAGAATAGGCTATAAGTAAGTGAATATTTTTCCATAAACAGTCAGCCTTTTTGACTACAGTTAGTTTAAGTTGTGCTTAATAGTTAGTTAGTCTAAGCTCTGCAGTTTATTAATTTAACTGTTATAAGTTGGCATTGCACTATCTGTATAGTACAGGTTGCTAGACAGTGTGAAAAAAAGTGTAATACACAAACATCAACTCGAAAAAGAGATTCTACTGGATGTTTAGCCATAGTACAAAAAAAAAAACAGTCAACTGGTATTATTACAGTCTACAGCTTATCTAAGTAATAACAATTTATGATGTTTTTGCAATACAAAATAAAACGTGACTACATCTAGTAACATGAACTGATTGTTATAATATTTTAATTTAGCAGTACCAGATCTAGTCATGATTAACTTTGTAATACAGAAATAGCTGTATGTATAGATGCCTTTTCAACAATTTATAATTATGATAATATAAACTATTATAATAATTATCACAATAATAAATTTTTTAAATAGGCATACTTTGTGTAATAATTATACTTTGCTACTTACCTGTTGAGGTTAAGGCTTTTTGATGGTTTGTACTCTTCTGTTTGTAATGCCAAACAAGGCAATAAAGGCTTTGAAGCAGACTTTCTGTTCTACATAGGTTCCACCACGCATAACTCGTACATGATAAGAATAGCTAAATTCATGGAACTGGGCTTTCCCTTCACGATGAGTAGGTCTTCTCTTCAACACTTTTTTTGTCGTAATAAGAGAAGATAGGAATGAGTCTTGTTCATCTTTTGAAGGGTAAGCATTGAATGCTTTAATAAGAGCTGCTCTGTCTTCAAGATTTGTTTTTTCGAAACACTGCAAAAATGTGCACTGGCAGTTATTGCCAATTGTGTGGTTTGAAAGTCGAGCTTTTTTCGTCTTATCTTTTTCAGAACCTAATGATTTTCTTTGGCTTGTCCGCCAGTTGTGGAAAATCAGATGTTTATAGTTTATAATTTTATAATTTTTAATTTTGTCGATTCTGATTAGTTTAGCGTTGTCACATGCTTTACAGCGAGCAATGTGATCGTTCTTCCAGCAGACAGATAAACTTGAAAGCTAAATATCTGTGTAATTTGATTGGTTTTCTGGTTATATAGTCATTTATTATATAGTTTAGCTGCAGCCGAATATAACAGGGGTAAAAAACCAAAAAATGCAAAAATGCAGCTTGATCGTTTTTCCAGTGTGGTCTTCATATATATATATATATACATATATATATATATATATATATATATATATATATATATATATATATATATATATATATATATATATATATATATATATATATATATATATATATATATATATATATATATATTTGTTTATATATTTATTATATATATAAATGTATATTTATATACACACATATATATAAATATATTTATTTATATATATATATATATATATATATATATATATATATATATATATATATACAAGGGTTGAAGTGTGCTTTGGGTCATTGTCCTGCTAAAACATCCTTCCTGGATGCATTTTATCTTAAACATTTGGTAGCATAACATTTTTAAATATACAAAAATATGTACAAAGTACATATTTTTGTCCATTTTGCCATCAATCAAATGGATAGGACAGATTCAATCTCTATTCAAGTTAGCCCAGTTCATAACGTTTCAACCTCTGTGCTTTACTGTTGGTAGCTGGTATTTAGGATTGTTTTTATGGTCTTTGTGTCGACGGCCTTATCTAATTTTATTGGATCCAAATAACATAAACTTAAATTCATTACTAAAAAGTAATTTTACTCACTGTTTTCTATCCCAATTCAAATGTTCATTAGCAAATCTTAAGCGTGCTTTTCAATTCTTTATATAAATAAAAAGTTTCTTTGTAGGATGTCTTCCAAATAGATTTGCAGACGTCAAAAGACGTTTGATTGTGTCAACACTACATTTTACATTATAAAGTTCTTTAATTTCAGCATTTACCAAGACAGCATTTTGCGTGGAACTTTTTTCAGGGCTTGAGGATGGATATTTCAGCAGGACAAGCAGTAATCAATGCTAAGGGCTTCCCGACAAAGTGCTAAAGCAATTTACTTTAAAATAAAGCATTTTCAATTTTAAAAATGTTTAAAAAATAAATCTAATTCAAGTTTTTTTTTCTGTCCGGATACTTTTGCACGCGCATATTTTAATCTAATTAACTTTTAGGATTAGATTGCTTAAATTTAGTAGAAATTTATTTGTTTTGAGATTTGTAATCAATTTTTTGACATTTCAGTGAAAATTTGAAAGAAATTGGACTTTTCATTCAAAAGTTATCTCAAGTTATGCTCTTGTCCAGTTACTTTTGCACGCTACTGTATATATATATATATATATATATATATATATATATATATATATATATATATATATATATATATATATATATATATATATATATATATATATATATATATATATATATATATATATATATTGCTGTTGTTTTCCTCAGACTCTGTTTTTACCTTCATGGAAATTGTAGAAAATTTCTATCTACCTTTAGTTTAAAAAGACTTAACTGAGACTCCTTTTTATACTGAATTTCTACTTAACATTGATTGTTCCTACTTACAATACTTTGATTTAACCAGTTTTTCTACATGTTGAAGAATGTTTTTCTTAAATTGCTCTATCTAGTCTGCTTTTGTTAATTTTTTTTTTTTTTTTTTGTTAAAAAAAACTGTAGTATTTATTTTGCTAAATTTTTAATTATCTAGGGAACCATTGTCCGCTTATATTTACATGGGTCCAGTTTACTACCAAAAATTAAAACACATGGTTTTGGATAAAATGCATGCTAGAGCCAAAGGACCACGAGCTGTACTAACACGCCAACCAACAGAAGGTCGCTCTAGAGATGGTGGTTTACGGCTAGGTGAAATGGAAAGAGACTGTTTAATAGGTTATGGAGCTAGCATGTTAATTGTAGAAAGACTAATGATTTCTAGTGATGCTTTTGAAATTGATGTTTGTAGTAAATGTGGCTTAATTGGTTATTCAGGCTGGTATGTTTTACAATGTTATTTGTTTAATTTTTATAAATCATATATATATATATATATATATATATATATATATATATATATATATATATATATATATATATATATATATATATATATATATATATATATATATATGTATGTATGTATGTATATATATCTACTTTAGCGTATTTATATAAGAATTTTTTGCTCACTTTTTTTGCTTATCTTAATTGATACAGCTTTTTTAGAAAAAGAAGAAAAAAATGAAGAATAATGAATGAAAAGATTGCTGTCCCATGCCAAACCCTCAGTCGATGTAGCAGCACTCTGCTGCAAGTCAGGCTATATGTCAGTCAATGTATGTACTGAAGCCCCCAGCAGCAGGCTATTCCAATATGATGTCACACTGCTCACCTAAATCAGCAGTATAATATATATATATATATATATATATATATATATATATATATATATATATATATATATATATATATATATATATATATATATATATATATATATTTATCCTTGCCTATTAAAATTGCATATTAAGTATTAATTGTTTTTTATCATATCTGGGTTAAATTTAAAAAAAATAATAATGAAATTTTAAGCTAACTGTGCATAAACAAAAAAAAAAAGTTAGCTAGTCAATAAAGTGTTTTAAGAATGTGCAACAAATTGGAAAATAGTTAAAGAAATGCAAAAATAAAATTGAAAAATAATATTACCAATTGAAAATATTTATCATTAAGTTTAGAGATTGTTTTGGATATGGATGTTTTTAGTTAAAAAATTAATTGATTGAATTTATATTTTATTATTTGTAGTTGAAAGCATTTGCTCATTCGTGCAACTAAGACTTTAATAAAGAACTTTTATAAACAAAGTATTTAAAAGTTCAATTTTCTCTTTTTTAAAAACATAATACTTGACTATGATCAGGAATTTCTTTTTAATTACAGAGTTGTAAAAAATCAGTTTCAAAATAAACTGTTGACAAAAAATATTTATAAGTGGTCTTTTAAATTTCAAATATAAATCATGTGTTTCAGGCTACATCATCTATTTGTCCATGAGTTAACATCCAATTATTCATCCATCAGGTAACATCGATTCATCTATCCATCAGGTCACATCTAATTATCCATTCATCAGGTAACATCTATTTATTCATCCATCAAGTAATATCCGTTCATTCCTCCATCAAGTAATATCCATTCATTCATCCCTCGGGTAACATCTGTTTTTGTGCTCGAATAGTAAATGTAGAAAAATCTTCTACAAAAATTTCAAATTTTGGAATGACTTCTTTAGTAAAGCCTAGCATATATTATCAAAATATTGAATTCCATAACAAAGATAAATGTGTAAAAAGGTTTTGTAATGTTACTATAATAATAAGTTTGTGTAAAGAAAAAAATTTCAATGTTGTCAGGTACTAATTTTTGCATAAGTTCCTGATTTCTAATAACTCCCTACAAAGGTTAGCTAGTTCATGAAATTTGTGGATTATCTAGTTGAACATGGTTTAACATTTGGTTCACAGACCATTTTTATAAATTAGACATTTATGAAAAATTATCTGACAGTTAAAAGGAACACAACAACCACACAATATTGGAAAAGAAACAACTTATCAATTCAAATCCAAAAAAGTAAAACTCATGCCAAGCCAGCTATAATCATGCAGGAAATAAAGTGCAAAAAGTGCTGAGAAGATTTAAAGTTTAATTTGTAAAACTATTTTATTGCGTTGTTTTATATTATTAAGTTATTACAATTGAAATATGTTGTGAATTTTTGATTTTCAGCATAATTTTATCTAACTACATTGCAAAATTAAAAAAAAAGTTTTTTTTTTAATTTTGCATTGTAGTTAAAATTTCCTGTTTTAGAGATCATATTGCCAATGAATGTCTATTTCAGTGGTTTTAAACCAAAACTTCTAAGGCCATGACTGAAATGTTGACCAAGCTGTATTTCGCTATCAATATTTCGTGGCGAATCCTTTGTTGTCCATCACAGCCTTGCATCTTTGAGGCATAGATTCGATCAGTTGATCAATGAAACTATGTGGAATCGCTGCGCAGGTCTTTTGGATTTGTTCAAACATTTGATCCTTATTACGAACACCTTCACGATTAATTCTGCGGTTGACGATCTCCCACAGGTTCTCGATAGGGTTGATATCCGGAGATTGGGGCAGACAATCCATCACCGATAGGTGGTTGTCTTGAAACCACTGCTTGACTACTTTTGCAGTGTGTTTCGGATCGTTGTCTTGCTGAAAAACCCATTTTATTGGCATATTCCATTCAGCATGAGGTAACATAACATCTTTCAGGATATTTTTATACATGAAACGGTTCATTATTCCATCATTTCGATATATTGGACCTAGACCGTTAGCAGAAAAACACCCCCAGACCATTACATTGCCTCCACCATGCTTCACGGTCTTATGGCAGTAACGTAAATCAAGGCATTTTCCGGCCGGTCGACGTACACGGCAAATGCCATCGCTCCCAATGATGTTTGATTCATCACTGAGCAAGGACAGTTCGCCATTTCTGCACATTCCAGTCAATATGAGATGTAGCAAACAGGAGTCTTTTCTTCTGGTTTTTTAGTGAAATCAGCGGTGTCTTTGCAGGACGTCGAGAAAACAATCCGGCTTAAACAGCACGTCGTCTGATTGTTCGGTCCGATACAGGCAGCTCTAATTGCTTTTGTATCTCGACTGATGATATCCAGGGATTCTTCTTGACGGATCTGAAGATCATAGAATCCTCTCTAGAAGTGGTGGAAAGCGGTCTTCCACCTTTGTTATCTGCTGCCAACTTCCCCGTAGAACGATATTTGGAACATAGTCTTGATACGGTCCATTTTTTCACACGATATTTATCACAAATACTTTTTTGTGACATTCCACTTACGTAATCGCCAATAATTTTCTTTCTTAGTTCCAATCCAAGACTGTCGGGAGCCATTTTTGCATTTGAAGTCATAAAAATAATAAAAATAAATAATCACGCTTCTCAAGGCTTACCGTGTTACATTTACCTTGTGATGATACAATAATGCTCTGTGGAACACAATGTCTTAGTTGAATGTGGACTGTATTGATGTAATGAAACACTTGTTGTATTTCACTTCTTGTATTGATGTTCTTCGATAAAACACTTTGATAAAACTCACTTCGATAAACTGTCTTGATAATACTGACTGATTGACTTCCATATACTGACTGAATTACATGTCGATTTACATGTCTCTTATATAGTAAATGAACCTGTGTGAACTTGTTTTGGAAGATTCTAGATGCTTCTTTTCGATGCTTCTGGAAGCTTCTGGATGCGTTTGGATGCTTCTGAATGTTTCTGGATACTTCTGGATGCTTCCAGATGCTTCTTCTGGAAGCTTCTGCATGCTTCTGGAAACATCTGGATACTTCCTTTAATTATTAAAAAACTTCCATGACATTGACATGGACCAGACTTAAGGAAATGAAACAAACCAAAATAGTTGCACTTGTTTTGTCCGCTGCAAAATGGCACTTGTCAACGAAATTCTACCTGTGTGCTGTCACCTGTCGGCTGATTGCTCATGTCATGGCATGCTATGACTCCAGACTCCTGAACTGTTTGTTGTGGTAGTATAGTTCGTTTCGTTTTTAAGACATGTAATATATGTGTATATATATATATATATATAAAAAACAAAACAAGTGCAATTTTTTTGGTTTGTTTCATTTTCTTAAGTCTGGTCAATGTCACGGAAGTTTTTTAATAATTAAAGGAAGTATCCAGATGTTTCCAGAAGCATGCAGAAGCTTCCAAAAGTTTTATCTTCTGGAAGAAGAAGCATCTGGAAGCATCCAGTAGCATCCAGAAACATTCAGAAGCATCCAGACGCATCCAGAAGCATTGAAAAGAAGCATCTACAATCTTCCAGAACAGGTTCACGCAGGTTTATTTTACTATATAAGAGACATGTAAATCGACATGTAATTCAGTCAGTATATGGAAGTCAATCAGTCAGTATTATCAAGACAGTTTATCGAAGTGAGTTTTATCAAAGTGTTTTATCGAAGAACATCAATACAAGAAGTGAAATACAACAAGTGTTTCATTACATCAATACAGTCCACATCCAACTAAGACGTTGTGTTCAACAGAGCATTATTGTATCATCACAAGGTAAATGTAACACGGTAACCCTTGAGAAGCATGATTATTTATTTCTATTATTTTTATGACTTCAAGTGCAAAAATGGCTCCGGACAGTCTTGGATTGGAACTAAGAAAATTATTGGCGATTACGTAAGTGGAATGTCACAAAAAAGTATTTGTGATAAATATGGCATGAAAAAATGGACCATATCAAGACAATGTTCCAAATATCGTTCTACGGGGAAGTTGGCAGCAGGTAACAAAGGTGGAAGACCGCGTTCCACCATTTCTAGAGAGGATTCTATGATCGTCAGATCCGTCAAGAAGGATCCCTGGATATCATCAGTCGAGATACAAAAGCAATTAGAGCTGCCTGTATCGGACCGAACAATCAGAGGGCGTGCTGTTGAAGCTGGATTGTTTTCTCGACGCCCTGCAAAGAAACCGCTGATTTCACTAAAACGCAGAAGAAAAGACTCCTGTTTGCTACATCTCATATTGACTGGAATGTGCAGAAATGGCAAACTGTCCTGTTCAGTGATGAATTGAAGTTCAACATCATTGGGAGCGATGGCGTTTGCCTTGTACGTCGAACAGCCGGAAAACGCCTCGATTTACGTTACTGCTATAAAACTGTGAAGCATGGTGGAGGCAATGTAATGGTCTGGGGGTGTTTTTATGCTACCGGTCTAGGTCCAATGCATCAAAATGATGGAATAATAATCCGTTTCATGTATAAAAATATCCTGAAAGATGTTATGTTACCTCATGCTGAATAGAATATGCCAATAAAATGAGTTTTTCAGCAAGTTGACGATCCAAAAAAAACTTATTTTTTTCGGAACGACGATCTGAAACACACTGCAAAAGTAGTCAAGCAGTGGTTTCAAGACAACCACCTATCGGTGATGGATTGGCCGCCTCATTCTCCGGATCTCAACCCTATCAAGAATCTGTGGGAGATCGTCAACCGCAGAATTAATCGTGAAGGTATTCGTAATAAGGATCAACTGTTTGAACAAAATCAAAAAGCCGGGGCAGCGATTCCACAAAGTTTCATTGATCACCTGATCGAATCTATGCCTCAAACATGCAAGGCTATGATCGACAACAAAAGATTCGCTTTGACATATTGATAGCGAAATACAGCTTGGTCAACATTTTGTCGAGTTGCACTTGTTTTGTCCAGAAAGAAATCAATTTTTTTTTTAATACTTTTGATTAATTTATTAATTTTTGTGTACAAATAATGAACTTTGTGATGAATAAAACTTGAAGAACTTTATCTCTAAACAGTTACATAGTTATTTCTCTAAATTGAAAAAATGCAGCACTTTTATATAAAGAAACTAAATTCGCATTATTTGGTTGCACTCGTCTTGTCCGATACTATATATATATATATATATATATATATATATATATATATATATATATATATATATATATATATATATATATATATATACAGATGCAAAAAAAAAAAACATTTTTTTTCTATTTCTGTTTTTTGTTTTTGCTTTTTTGTTTGGTGTTTTTCTGCTTTTTTTAAGAAAATTTTTATTTTTATTTATGCATATATTTTGAAATATTTTTCCTTTATTCTAGTATATTTTCAGTATATGATCCCCTGTCAGGTCAGGTTTCCTGTCAGGTCAAGTTATCCTGCTACTAGTAACATGTAACCCAGTATAATCTGCTTCATATCCTGCTGCTGTTTTTTAGGATACACCTTTTTAGGCATAGGCTTAGAGATGCCAACTCCGACTTAAAACACCCCCTGCCTTGGGGTTCTTGGTTGAATAAAGGCTAGAGATGGTGTCTTGATAAAAATACTCATCTTGGGCAGATGTTAAATGCATCTGGCTACTGTCTTGTAGAAGGCCTCCTAGGCATAGGTTTAAAGGGTAAACAGATTCTATCTGTTGACCAGCCCTTCTTTATCTATTAGGCTGGTGCAAATTTTTTATTAATATATTGTTTCCAGCTAAGGATGTTGAATGCTGGATCTTTTTGACTCAATGCATGGGTTTTGCTTGTGTCTCTGTTTTTATGATTAGGCAACTCATTCTATTTTCTCCTAATCAGGGTAAAGCTCTAATACTCAGTTTTATGGTTCTGAGGCAGGCTGGTAGTCAGGTTTCCCCAACTCTGTGGTAGTCCTCAGAGAGGCTAATTCCATCAACAGCTGAAAAATATCAAAGTATTAACAGTGCATAGATGGTGTCCCTGTTTGCACTTTTGGTGTGCATTGTGGAGGCCACATTAGGAGCTTTTTGTTACGGCTAAGGGTTTATTAATAGTAATGAGGCAGTTGTTTGGGCTATTAAACAGTGTTCTGAGTACTATCTATGCTTTGAGTCAAGTTCTTCATCAAATTTAAAAATGAATAAAGTACCAAAAACTATAAAACACAAAAAACCAGCATCATCATTAAATTCTCTAATCCTATCATTCACTAATATTTGTGTTCTTCGAAGTAACTTTTCTTCTGTTGAGTCTTATCTCTTGCAAAGTTCACCAGACCTATTTGCTCTTTGTGAGACTAATTTGAGTTCAGCTGTCTCCAGAAAACTGACGTCTGTTTATTACTGCTAGAAACCATTGTAAAAAGGTTTTGCCTAACACCGAAGCCCGCTATTCTCAGGTCATGAAATCTTGTATTTCATCTCTAAAATTAGGCTCTCGTGACTTCTGGAGATTCTTTAATAGTATTAATAATAAGGGCAAATCTTTAATATCACCTCTCTTGTATGGTTCAGACTTTGTCACCTCACCTAAAGACTAAGCTGAATTGTTTGCTAAAAACTTTTCATCAATATCATCTCTTGATTCCACTAGTTGCATTCTACCTGATATTGCCAACAAACAGGTTGATTCATTGCTTGACATTCCTATCACTCCAGTTTCTGTATCTAAAGTGATTTCCTGCTTAGACTCTTCTTCAGCTTGTGGCCCGGACAACATACCTGTTATTGTCTTGCAGAAGTGTTCCCCGGACTGGTTGTCTCTCAAAACTATTCAACGAGTGTTTATCTGGTCTTGTTTTCTAGCCTGCTGGAAAGCAGCATCTGTTATCCCTATCTTCAAAAATTCTAGAGAATGATCTGATTTGTCTAACTACCATTAGTCTTCCTCCTATCATAAGCAAGGTTTTCGAATCTTTAATTCACAAACACATAATTTCTAATCTTGAATCTAATAACTTACTTTCTGACCATCAATATGGATTTCGATTTTCTCATTCTACAGCTGGTTTGCTCACAGTAATAACCAATAGGTTTTATCGTGCATTAGATAAAGGTGGAGAAGTTAAGGCCATTGTTCTTTTGACTATTTAAAAGCTTTTGCTTTTGAAATGTCAAGAGCAATGACCTTGTGCAAAAGCTGTGCAAAAATGGGTTGTAAACATAGTCAGTCGTGCTCTTGCTGCCAACCTCTAACCATTATCACATCGTAATGTTACTTCTCTTTCTCTTTTCTACAAATACTATAATGGGCACTGCTCTAAAGAGCTAGCGTCTCTTGTGCCATCTACTAAAATTCATTCTTGAGTTACTCAAGATTCAATTAAGTCTCATCGTTTTTCTGTTTCTGCTCCTAAATGATCTAAAAGCTCTTATTTGTTTAGTTTTTTTCCTCAAACATCAGTTCTTTGGAATTCCCTCTCTTCATCTTGCTTTCCTGATTCATATTATTTGCAATCCTTTAAATCGTCTGTCAATCGTTATCTTTTTTTTTTTTTTTTTTTTCTTAAACATCTTCGCTTCCAACAAGGCTGCAAGCAGCCATTAATTAAAGTTGGAAGTTACTGAAAGAAAAAAGATGAAGATTGTAGAGCAAGATAACGATTGAGGGAGGACTTAAAGGATTGCAAATTGTATGAATCAGGAAAGCAAGATGCGAATTCCAAAGAGCTTATGTTTGAGGAAAAAAACTAGACGAATAAGTGTTTTTGGAGCACTAAGGAACAGTCACAGAAAAAGGATGACACTTAATTGAATGACGAAAAACACGAGAATGAATTTTAGTAGATGGCACAAGAGACGCTAGCTCTTTAGAGCAGTACCCATTATAGTATTTGTAGAAAAGAGAAAGAGAAGCAACATTACGACAATGTGGTAATGGTTGGAGGTTGGCTGCAAGAGCGAGTCCAACTATGTTTACAATGCGTTTTTGCACCTTGTCTAAAAGAGAAAGGGCATCATTAGTAGCACTGCCCCACATATGGCAACAGTATTCCAAACAAGGTCGGATTTAAGATTTATAGAGATAGAGAATAGAATCTGAAGTAAGAAAGTGACGAGCTCGATAAATAGATGCAACCTTAGCGGATGCTAATTTTGCAACTGATTTGATATATGGTTTCCAAGAAAGATTTGAAGTAAGAGTTAATCCTAGAAGATGAAGAGTAGATGACTCATCGAGTACATCACTGTTCATAAACATTGGAGGATCTAATATATTGCGATAACGATTGGCTGCAAAAAATTGAGTTTTATCTGAATTAAAGTTTACCAGCCACTGTGAGCCCCATGCTGTAGCAGAAGTGAGATCCTTTTCAAGCTCAAATGCCCCCTCCAAGCAATCAGAGATTGTTGGTTTCTTATCACGACAAGAATAAACGGTAGTCTTGAGATGAAGGAGAGCAATATAGAACAAAGAGAAAGGCAATAGAGTGAAGTGGTGCTATAGGAAAGTATATGAATGAATAGTCTGTGGATTCAAACCTAGTTTCACGACAAATGGGTGAATTCTTATGAATGTAAATGCCCAGGCCAAGTATGTGACTATTGGAGTCTTTACGAATTAAAGGAAGATAACCATCAACACTAAGATCACAGGATGAGACAGCTGAACTCAAATTAGTCTCACAAACAGCAAGTAGGTCTGGTGAACTTTGCAAGAGATAAGACTCAACAGAAGAAAAGTTACTTCGAAGATCACAAATATTAGTGAATGATAGGTTTAGAGAACTTGGTGATGATGATGGTTTTTTGTGTTTTATAGTTTTTGGTACTTTATTCATTTTTAAATTAGATTGAAGAATTTGACTCGAACCATAGATAGTACTTAGAACACTGTTTAATAGCCCAAGCAATTGCCTCATTACTACTAATAAACCCTAAGCCGTAACAAAGGGCTCCAAATGTGGCATCCGCAATGCACACCAAAAGTACAAACAGGGACACCATCCATGCTCAACATGGCACTCTTAATACTTTGATATTTTTCAGCTTTTGATGGAATCAGCCTCTCTGAGAGCTACCAGAGTTTGGGAAACCTGACTACCAGCAGGCCTCAGAACCATAAAACTGAGTTTTAGACCTGTACCCTCATTAGGAGATAATTGAATGAGTTGCCTTGTCATAAAAACAGAGACACAAGCAAAACCCATGCATTGAGTCAAGAAGGTCCAGCATTCAACATCCTAAACTGGATACAATGTAGTAAAAATACATCTGCGCCAGCTAATAGATGAAGAAGGGGTGCGAGGCTGGTTAACAGATATAATCTGTTTGCCCCTAAAGTCTTTGCCTAGGAGGCCTTTTACAAGATAGAAGCCGGGTGCAATTAACATTTACCCAAGATGAGTATTTTTATCCAGACACCATCTCTAGTCTTTACTCAACCAAGAGCCACAAGGCAGGGGGTGTTTTATGTCGGAGTTGGCATCTTCTAGCCTTTGCCTAAAAAGGCGTATCCTACAAGGCAGCAGGACATTAAGCAGATTATCCTGGGTTACATGTTACCAGTAGCAGGATAACCTAATCTGACAATCAGGATAACCTGATCTGACATCTTGCTCTACAATCTTCATCTTTTCTCTTCGAGTAACTTCCATCTTTAATTAGTGGTTGCTTGCTGCCTTGTTGGAAGCGAAGATGTGTTAAAAAATTATATATATATATATATATATATATATATATATATATATATATATATATATATATATATATATGCATGCACATATTAAAACATGTACATATATATATATATATATATATATATATATATATATATATATATATATATATATATATATATATATATATATACTTAAAATTTAATAAAAACAACTTTTTATGGAATTTAAAGTTTCATACTTATTGGCAATCATCAGCCATGACGTACAAAATCAAAATATCAAAAAAATATTAGAAACTACAGTAGAATGTGTTTTAATACTGTTAACCCTATAAGGACCAATATTTTTTTAAAATAAATGCACTAAAAAAATAATTTTTTTTTCTAATGGTTAGAACTTAAATATTGACATATTAAGAATAAAAAAAGTCTGTTATAAATCTAAATAATATTAATTTGATTGATTCTTAGTTGATTTAATATAATAATATTGTTATTAGATATTGTATTAATATTGTAATAATTGTACTAATATTGTTATTATAATTGTATTAATATTGTTATTAGATTATTTTCACGAATTATTTTGGGCTAATACATAATGAAACGTAAAATATGTGACCGCCCAAGTTTTCTCGGGTTCGATCTTTTTGGACCATATAGCATGACCCGAGATATCTCGGGCCTTATCCTTAAGGGGTTAATAATGTTATAATACAAGAAGACATAATGGAAAGCTCATCTCCGCTATCAATTAATGAAAGGAGATATTTTTGTGACTACATTTAGAAATTAATTTGCTTCTTTTGTAAAGGAGATTGTCTCCTTTGTAAAATAATATTTCAAATTTCTCATTCAAACATTACAAATTTTTGATGCAGTACATTTTTGATGTATGTTTTACTGCTTTTAACAATTTTCCATTTGATTGAATGTGTAAAGTTATTTACTTTTAATTCCTGAACTTAAATAAATATTTTGTGTAGTCTGTGGTTTTTAGGGAAATGCTGGTCAACAAGGGTTAAAAAGCATTGGAAGTTAAAACCAATTTTGGTTGCAACATTTTTACTAAATCGAGGATTGTACCAGATTATGTTTTGTTTGTAGTTATTTTTTGGAACATTTTTTTAACCTTTATCGATTAGCATTTCCCTTAAAACCACAAACTATTCGAAATATTTATTAAAAGTACAATTAAGATAAGCTACTCCAAACACTTAAGGCCAAACATTAAATCTATGATCAACTCACACTACAAAAGTATTTTATATGGTGATGTAAAATTATTAGAAAAAACCTGCAATTACATTAAAAAATTCCTTTGTCTACTGGACAACCATTGCTTGTCTAACAACATCGTTTACCAAGCCAACATGGACGTGGTGGTAATCGAACTCAAAACCCCTCACTTATGAAGCGAGCTCTCTACCACTACACCTCCACCATATATATATATACATATATATATATATTTATATATATGCATATATGCACATACATATATATGTATATATATATACATATATATATACATATATATATATATATGCATATATATATATATAAACATATACATAAATATATATATATATGCATATATATATTTATTAATATGCATATATGCACATATACATATATGTGTATATATATATATATATACATATACATATATATATATATATATATATATATATATATATATATATATATATATATATATATATATATATATATATACATATACACATATATATATATATATATATATATATATATATATATATATATATATATATATATATATATATATATATATATATATATATATACATATACACACATATATATATATATACATATATAAATATACATATATATAAATATATATATACATACATATATGTATATATATATATATATATATTTATCTAATTGATAGTTGCACACAACTGTTTGGTTGTAGTTTAATTATTTAAAACTTATAATTTATAAATTTTAGGTGTCACTATTGTCAATCGTCTCATCATATATCAACTATTCAAATACCTTATGCCTGCAAGCTTTTATTTCAAGAACTACAAGCAATGAATATAGTTCCTCGCATATCCTTAGAGAAATATCTCTCGTGATTTTTTTTTTTAATGTATTTTTTTTTTGTAAAAAATATTTATGTAAAATATATTTTTCTTAAAACTTCCTTGTTTTTTTTTTGGATTTGTGTATTTTTTTTCTTTATATTTATTTATTTTTATGGTTACTTGCTTCTGGCTGTTTGGTTTTAAAAAATTTTTTATTAAATTATTTTATTTACTTTATCTATTAACGGAAGTTTTTTAAATTTTTACTTATATGTAGTTTACTGTGTGCAAAATATTTTAATTTCTAGTTTAATTTTCTTTCTTTGGACAAACATTGGATTGCATTTAATTATTACCATATTATTGAATTGAAATAATTTTTTATTCAATAATATATTTTATTCAATGAGTTTTTATTTTCATGCATTTTGTCACCAAAAACAATTTTATAATCGATTCAATATTGTTATTTTGAATTTTTCAATGTTTTTTAAAAACTGTAGATACATTTAGATACATTTATCGATGTATTCTATCTAGTGATTGACCAAAACAGAAAAAAAGTCGGGAAACCAAAATTTGGGGTACTCAAATTTGGTGCTGAAACCAAAACGAAATTTTGGCAAATATTTTACCGAAACCAATACCCAAATTTTGGCTAGTCAAAATTTATTTTATTAGAAAATTATATTTTAAAGTGCAATTTTACATTTTTTTTTTTTACTTGTATTAAGTTAAAATTAATTACACATGTATCCAAAATTGAGAATTAATACATAAGTCAGTGTATCCCAAATTGAGATTTAATACATAAGTCAGCGATATAAGTTAATAGTGAAATTTAACAACTGGCAGATTTTCTCTGCAAAACAAGATTTTTTCGAGGTGGTTTGTGAAAATTTTCAATATTTTTGTCAAAATTCTCAAAATATTTTGTGAACATTCCAAAAAAAGTTTCTCTAAATTAGATAAATATCATATTCTCTAAATTAGATAATATATTGTTTTTCAACTGAAATTTCTGTTTTACCGAATTTATAAAAAGTACAGAAACCGAAGTTTCGGTATTGGTTCAAATTGATATCTGCCGAAACTGAAACGGAATTTCGGTCAATCACTAATTATATCATAAATAAATTTTTATTAGATTATTTTTTGCTCCAATTTAAAAGGTCTCAACCAAAGTTTTGGTCAAAATTTTAGACTAAAAATTTGGACCAAGTTATAATTCTTAAAGGTATACTGGTTTTATACTATAATAGTTAAGGGAGAAAATAGAAAAAGGGATAGAGGGCTTATCAAAAATACTATTCAAAAAAAATACTTCAATTTAAAAAAAAAATACATCTTCAATAAAATGAGATAATGTTCAAGTTACATTTTTCTAATTGCAGATTTTTAATTTATAAGTTAACAGTATTATTATTAAGCTGAATAAAAGTTATACGTAAATATGTATGTATATATATATATATATATATATATATATATATATATATATATATATATATATATATCTATAATGGTATTTAAGGCTTTTATTTAAAAATTATTTAACATAGTTATAGAAGAGTTATTAAAAACATTTTTTAATCAAAGGTACAACAAGAGTTATAAATATTTGTTACAATAACAACATACAGGCTTTGATTGGTTCGAGCGCTTCTTTATACTGATTTAGCTTAAGAATAACATGCAAATATACCATGTAAATTATAATCTATCACTCCAACAAAAAGATAAAGTTGTTTTTCTTTTTTATAACAGTATCTTCATTGACAAAAGTTAGCAGATTTAAAAATGTTTGATTTGGATCTTATGTGGTCCAGTTACGGTGCATTTAACGAAATTATGTCTCCTCATTAAAAATATTCTCTTCTTGATATTTTTAATGATTTCGCCAACTTTCTATTCGATAAAGTTGGATTTTTTAAGTGTTTGTCCACAATCAAAAATCTTTGTTTAGTTTGCTCGGTTGACATTTTGAAACTAAATAATATTTTTAATTATTTTTTTCTGCCAAAATGTTCTATAGTACAAACACTACCACACACAAAAAAATCATTTCAAAAAATGACCGTTAACTAGCTTTACCACACCGCAAAAGGTGGGCAGATTTTTCCGATAGCATGCCTTAGTACAGCCGATATCAATGCTATATGCCATAAACAGCCCACATCAATACTCTACCAAAAAGTTAAAGTGGCCTTACATCAAGTTTTCATCACATCAATTTTTCTTTTACTTCATATTTCTTAATATACAAAAGCTTGTTTTAAATATCTTAATTTAATAAAATTAAATTAAAATATTAATAAGTATAACTGCCTTTTTTTTATATAAAAGGTGTCAGAGATTATGAAATTTGTCATTTTAGCTTCTTTAAATTAGATTCCTTGTGGCTAAGCATGTTGGTATCTCTACCTGCAAGAACCTAGTAACAGCTTTCCTTAATGAAGTTTGTCTAATTTACTATAATGAAGAGAAACTTGCAAAGCTAGCTCTAAATTTGATCATTATTTTGTTACACTCATGGCCAATATTTTTTTCATTTTCATCTTTTTAATACACCTGCCCCAAGTATTGAAACCATATCAAAAAAAATAGCGAAATAAAGAAAAAGAAATTTGTTATAATAAACAGACTTCAGACTATATAATACCTGCCTGAATAATTAGTTGATGTATTTACTATATACATTTTTATAGTATATAGTACATTTTTATAGTATATAGTTTTATAGTATATAGTTTTATAGTACATACAAGGTTTGGGGAGGCAGTTTTTTTTAATTAAATAAAATTTTTAAAGTTCTTTAGTTTTTTTCCAGTCTTGTTTTTAAAAGATTTATGTTCTCTATGCAGCTCAGAAACTATTGCAAAGATATATTGAAAAATTTGTTGGTTTTATAGATAATGGATCCCACTAATATATGTCATTTAAATGGAAGTGAAGTATTGGAAATAGCACGCTCATTTGTATTATCAAAGGAATATGGAAAATCTTGTTCTTGTTATATGTTTCTGTTCTGCCGCGTAGATACTTCATGTTTAAGTTATAAACAAGAATTTTTGTTTACATTCAAAAAATGGGTTAAAAAGCTTATTCTTATGGGAAAACTTTTAGAGTTTACTCAATTTATGGAAACTGTATTTGAAACTTGCCAACTAATCAAAATAGATATTGCCATTTGTGCTGCACAAGTCTTATACAAAAACAGCCACATTTACCATGCTGTTAATATTTTGAATATATGCAAGAATGAAAATGACTTAAGAGTAACTGACTTCATTGAGCGTCTTAATAACATATTGGTAGAAAAATGGCATTTTAGAATGCTTAATGATAAAAAAAGAAATTCAGCATATGCATTGACTTTGCAACATGCTTTTGATCGTGGTCATAGATCAGTCTTGGATATTGGTTCAGGAACTGGTTTGCTCAGGTTTTACTATTTATTATTAAAATTCTCTTTTAGTATGCATTCACCTACCCAAAGCCAAGCGAACCTCTGCAATTAAGGAAGTTATTTGATTTTATTTTTTTACTTTTTTTTATTTCTGAATCATAAATTTTGAGAAACAAGCTTAATGAGAAATAAGTTAAGTGTAATATTACTCAGAATGTGGTGAAGCTCAATTTCAAGCTGTATCTCTTGCTTATGAAGTGAGCCAGAAAAACATTTATTCTACTAGCTCAAGTTAATTGGCATTAGGGTAATTAGCATTATAGAATGAAATAAACCTTTCTATATTT